>NW_015770960.1:0-771 GCF_001515625.1 Sinocyclocheilus rhinocerous
GAGCAAGCATAGGCACGTGCCTAGAATGCCTATGCGTAAATCCGGGCTTGTATGACTTATTCAAAAGCACATTAGCAATCAGCAAAACCAGCAAGTTAGTGACTTATGGAGGAAAGTGTTTACAAACGACCCCTAACGAAGTCTTAATTATGTTTAATCACGTTGCCTACCTCATTGTGGTTTTGATACGGAATAGTGACTGAACAGAATATGCAAATGTTTAGCGAGCTAATGGTTGACATGCAGCTGTGAACGCAGTCATTTCTTAACTCATTCCGCATGATGACCTTTTAAGTGGAGCAAAAAGAGCGAAAGTGACAATACTGATGAATAATGGATGATTAAAAAGGCTTTCGAAAAGCTTAATGGTGGAATTAAATTTACTATAATAACAGATTTGCATGGAGCCCGTCATTCTGCTAATATTTAAAGTGGAAGTTTAAATTTAGCTTTATGGCATGGCATTAAGAGATTTGATAAAACGCATTGTATGCATAATGCACAGACTTCAACATCCTGCTGTACTCGAGGAGAACAGCTTTTCATTGTATAATTCAAGGTCAGCTGCACCTCATGCACTGTACAGTTTATTCCTCATATTCAAAAAACATCAAAACCAAGCAATTTGTCCACAGGAATATGCATTTTAGTGTGTTATACAATGCTTTACCAAATTATAAATAGATCATTGATCCCAAAGTTTAACACTTAAACTGCAAAAAATGATTTCTTACTCAGTATTTTTGTCTTGTTTTCCAGTACAAATATCTA
>NW_015770961.1:0-771 GCF_001515625.1 Sinocyclocheilus rhinocerous
AATGCACCGCCACAGTCATCAACTATCCTCCATGGACTAAAAAATATGAAATGAAAGAGCTATATTTTTAAGTCATTATCCTTACTGTATCATATTTGATGCATTACTTTCTAAGGCCTCGAAATTATCAACATGATCAAAACCTTGCTGAAAAAACTTGTGCACAACCTACTACATGCCTTTTACATGCCTTACAACATAAAAGTTAATACTGTATTAGCAAGTAAAAGGATTTTAGTATAACTGTAAAAACGTCCATCATCAGGTCGTGGTTCACTTGTCTTATTGTTAGTATTGCTAGTAATATTTCAAGATAAACACTTACTGGATGTAATCAAATTAGGTGATTAGGTTACTTGATTATCCTTACACATTGTTTTTAGAAAAAATTATTTTATCTAGCAAATTGTAACATTTATTTGCACATCTCTCAATCATCACTGTATTGCATATTATAGGCCTATGATTTGCCCCCACAATAAAAACTACAGTGCTTGATCAAAAAACATTTAAACATCATCTGACTAAGATATACAGCCTATTGTTGGGAGATAAAGAGCGACAACCGATATCCATATGCATTTCATGTAAGTAGACTGCTATACTGTTATAAAGATCTCATTGATACATTACACATTACTTTTTGGCCATATAAATATCAGCATCTGCAACAAATTTCATAGATTTGTGCCTCTGAATAAAACTGATGCATGTTTCCTCCTCGAGACTGAGCTCTATATATGAACCAGATAGACCTGATACATACGCATT
>NW_015770962.1:0-771 GCF_001515625.1 Sinocyclocheilus rhinocerous
AAGCGTGTTTATCAGGTGGTGTGTTGTGTTAGTCTTTCACAGAATTGTACAACATGCTGTGCTAAACTCTCCGACACAAGAGGAAGCTGTGAGAGGACAGTTCTCAGATCAGCTGGAGCTGCCTATCAACCCTATTATGCCATTCTCAGTAACTCCATTAATGGCCTCTAATTTGGCCCAGGGGATCTGAATGGAACCGGTGGCATCTGCGACTCCAGTGCCAGAAAGCAAGGGCCATCTGCTGGGGACCGCAGGAAGCAGGTATCCGTGACCCCTCTACTCCCCGCGGACACAGACCGGCAGCAGCTGCTCATTATGAAACATGCTAAATGAGCTCTGAGCCTGTCATACTGAGAGTCTCACACCACTAGAGGGCAGTGCCAGCTGTAATTATGTTTCATTTGAATTCACAGTAGCATACTAGCATTCTTATTGTTTCAGCTGCATCTTAATATGACAGAAAGATTAGCATGCTAATATGCTATTCCAATTTCAACTTTCTGCTAAAATTTCTTAGTTGAAATAAAAATGATTGCAATGATTTTTCTTTTCTATTCCTTTAAGTAAAAGTCTCCATTTGATCTTCATGTAATCTCATATCTGTTTATGAGAAATAACGGAGATATTGAAAAGATCTCATTTGTGATTCTTCCTTCCTGCGAGCTACATGATGTTTTCAGTTTTGTGTTTCTTTGTGCGGCAGCAACGTGGTAAGAAATGATAAAGATACTTGCCAAAAGCTTGGCTCTGAGTGGATGACAAATGTTTTAC
>NW_015770963.1:0-769 GCF_001515625.1 Sinocyclocheilus rhinocerous
TGCCATCCCCGGCAGATGCCATCGGCCTGCACACACACACACACACACACACACATGCTGAAGACCACCTCAGTGCTTCTTGTGCACTGCTGCGGCTCGATGAGCAGTTTTAGGGGCTGGACAACATGATGGACGTCCCTTCAGGAACATGACTTCTGATGACATTAATGAAGTGCAGAGTGGAGGAAGGGGTTCTCAGTTTAAGAAAGCTAGGGAATCCACTAATATTCCTGTGATGAACCTGAATAAATCAATCAATGTATTAATGAGTTACTTATTACATGGTTTTGTGCGTCAGAAGTTGAACAAGAATGAAGTGCTGCACTTCGGGTCACCAAGAATCAAAGAGCCACGTGACCAGAAACACCTGCTAACAGCATATATAGCATGGAAAGCGAGCGTCTGTACAGTAAACACAACGGTACAGAAACACTTCATACAATGTTTATAGTGTATATATGGGGTGTTTACAAAGCGATTACGCGTAGCACTTTTACAGTATATGAATGTATGTGTCACCATGCGCTTCCTACACTCACATTTAATGAGACATGCATTAAAATGGCACATAAACGCAACAAACCCTGCATGTAAACAGTGTTTATATTGTCATGTGCCACTAAGAGTGGTACTGAGCACGCGTCGACTCACCTTTAGCGCACACAAACACACCGCCGCTAAATCACTAGCAGCTCTAAATCACAATATGAGCAACAGATACGCGTCACGGGCCGTTATGACCACATGAATAATGCCGCTGCAGCGCTCA
>NW_015770964.1:0-771 GCF_001515625.1 Sinocyclocheilus rhinocerous
ACACAGAAAGGCACATGAGGAGCAAAACACACACAAAACACTGACAGCAATATTCATAATAAAATAACAGTATCATTATTTTTATGATTATACAGCACCAAGTTTGAAATAATAGATATGAATAGAATTAACTAGATAGAATTAAATAATATTGTGAATATAATTATAATTCAATTGATAATATAAGAAACTATCCATAATTGAATAATATTAATAGAATCAACAATAGTTGTAGTAACTGAAATCTTGATGTGAAATTTTTTAGGGTTACATTACTGGCTGACAGAAAGGATGGAGTTGTTTGTCCTTTGTTTAAAGAGCCCTGATGCTCGACCTTCAAGATGCAGCAAAAATGTCTATAATATGTAATTACAGGAACCGTATGCAAATGATTATAAAGAACCATCAAGGGAAAATGATTAATATGCGCAAAATAAAGAATGAATGTGTTTCCGATGTTGTTATTGCCTATGAAAATACAATGCAATAACAGCATAAATGTAATTTTAAAAGGAGCAGCACTGCTTTAAAAGTTCATGTAAGCTTGCAATGACCCAAAAACAGATAAACAGTCTGTTGTGTTTTTTTGTAACAGGTGGGAAGATATCCCTCATGTCTTATCTCGCTTATCTGTGAAAAACATCATAGCAGGGCAGAGAGAGTCACACATCTGCTGCCGAAATCTGTCTATGAGGACACAGAGCTCTCTGGACTCCCTTTAGTCTCTCTAGAATAGCTCAGTTTAGCTCAGCCTGTCCCATCATGTCCGCT
>NW_015770965.1:0-771 GCF_001515625.1 Sinocyclocheilus rhinocerous
CACAGCAGTGCTTAAGTACCCAAGGAGTGGGTTATGGGCCCTGACTCCATCACTAAAACAGATGGACAATGGCAAGGGAATTCTTATCACTTAGATGAACTTACTGCTGCAGACCCTGAAATTCGGAAAGGAAGTGTCATGGTTAATCTGATAACAAAAGAGGAGAGAGAAAGAAGTGATGTAATAAATAGGTTAATGGAATACTTCTCTTCTTGGAAATCCTTGAATAGAGCTGTAGCATGGCTACTCAGAGTAAAAAGCATGCTGCTAAGTCATTCCAAAATGAAAAGGAAACCTGGTAAGATTCTTACTCAGGCAGAGCTTGAACAGGACAAAGAGAAACATCATGCCCTGTGGAGGAAGAATCTAACAGTAGATGAGCTTCAGCAAGCTGAGTTAACCCTCATTCAATACTGCCAGCAAAGGAAATTTTATAAGGAATTCTACGTGTCGGGGGAAGACTTGGTCGTATATCTATGCCAATGGAAGCCAAGAATCCAGCCATCTTACCAAAAGATCACAGATAATCAGAGTTTATTCTGCAAGATATCCACAAAGAAACTGGTCATAGTGGATGCAACCATATTCTTTCTAGATTGTGCCAAAGATACTGGATCCCCAATGCCAATTCCTTGATAAGAATAATCCTGTCTAGGTGTACAATTTGCCGTAGGCAACATGGTGCTACCGGTCAACAAATGATGGCAGACTTACTCAGAATTAGAGTTCTTCCTGATGAACCACCATTCACCCGATGTGGAGTCGACTGTT
>NW_015770966.1:0-771 GCF_001515625.1 Sinocyclocheilus rhinocerous
TATTTCAATCGATCGCTCAGGCATTTAAGTGGCACCGAAATCTGCATTCTGATTCGGTGCTAGTACATACCGGTTACATGCACTGGGTTTCGGTACCCAACCCTACTCCAAGGCTGCTCAATTGTTTTTGCAATGTTGCTGAGAAATGGAATCACAGCTGAAACATTCCAGAGGCTGTTTTGATTTCAATACTGTGTGGTTTTAATACTACATGATGTATGATGTTTTAACCAACTGTCCTTAAGGGTGAAGAATGTAATTTTGTTTGGTGCCGCTGCTACAGAAATTACATGGTTCACCTTGAGGAACTAATTTGTTTTTTTCATCCTGCAACCAGTCTCAGATGGAGCTGTTAGCGACCACTGCAAGGGTCATTGGGCACATTAGACTCTTTCAGTGGCTCAGTAAATGGAAGCTGCTCACCCATTTTGATGTCTCTGTTTGAGTGCTGTGTTCAGCTCTGTTCAGCCACCTTTGACACCGACTGCCTAAAACCATTTATTGTCAAACAGTTGTGTCTTTGTCCGCTGTAGAACCAGAATGAGATGTCTCTGCTTGGAATTGGAAGAGGACACTTGGAAATGGAGGCCGCTTAAGATTGTTGAGTCAAGATTGGGTTCTTTGGAAATGGGTTCTACTTGTGGCTATGTGTGAAAGCTTTCTTAAGGCAAGAAGTTTGATTGAGGTGGTTAAATACAATATTTGTTGAGTCAATGCAACATTAAGGTTCTGAAAGAAAAAAAATCCCACTCATATTCTCCATTCCTAAAT
>NW_015770967.1:0-771 GCF_001515625.1 Sinocyclocheilus rhinocerous
CAGCTGATAAAAGCATCGCAATAATCCACAAGTAATCCACACCACACTACTCCATCAATTAACATCTTGTGAAGAGAAAAGCTGCATGTTTGCGAAATTCATCATTAATTTTTTAATATTAAACCGTATATTTACAAATAGTTTGTACAAAACAAAACAAAAACTACAAAGCATTCTGTTCAAAAACAACCATCTTCACATTTAAATATATATTCATTATGTAAGCAGGCAGGTCACGCTGACTTTCAATGAATAATGAGAAGCCTTCGTGTCTAATTACAGTGCAGGAAAGAAATGTGTATCTATGGCTTTTTCACTATTAAACAGATGAATGTTGGAACGTAGGTTGTATTTCACAAGGTCATACAAATCTCTCTGCATCATTACGACACACATTTAATGATAATGTGCATAAAGGCTCATAGGCATCACCGGAAGAACATAAAGGAGCTGGTGTGCCATACACAAGGGTTTTTACAATGCCATAATAACCTTAGTCGATATCACAATTTCAATACCCATTTCTACAGGACAGCAGATATGAATATGCACAAGGGTTAAACATTATAAATATGAACAAGTTCCGTTACAACAAAGTCATGTAGCTTTCAGATCCCATAATGATGTTTTTATTCTCACTTTTACATTTACTTAAGATGAACCAGCTGTGTTTGCATGAATATTGCACATTTCAAAGACCATTTACCAGACCTTGCATTCGACCTCATGTGCACAGGAGCATGTGTTCATATCCACACATTACATTCAAAA
>NW_015770968.1:0-771 GCF_001515625.1 Sinocyclocheilus rhinocerous
CTTTGAATTTGTGCAATTGAGTCAAACACTTAATGACATAGTTGCCATTTTTAAAATTCTTATTTGAATGGGTTTGGAACAAAAGAAACATACTTGACTGTATTCTAATAATTTTTTGTTCTTTGATATGAATTGCAATGCAACTCGTCCAATGACTGCAACAATAACGAAGCAGCTTCCACTCATGGACTCCACCAACCATGCCCTTCTGTGTTTTCTCATTGGGTTAAACCAAGTCGGAAGGCAGGCATGAGGCCCAATGGGGAAAAAATATGGAGTATGGGTAAGTGTGTTTGTGTGGGTGAGTATGTGTGTCCAGGGGTCCTTAGCACAGAACAGACAGGCAGTAAATCAGGCTTTTAGGGGGATGCCACAGGGGAACGCTGTTCCCTCTGTCTTGAACCCCCAACACACATACTCATGCTCACATAAATAAACACAGATCACCGCTGCGGTCATTGCACATCCATGGGCTTCTAAATTTAGAAGTATTATGCTCAAAAGAATGGTGAGCTGTAGTCCATAAATCTTTTCACAATCAATTAATTTCCATTCAGAGTCCTCAAAATGAAAATGCCAATCGTGACATTTTAAAATTGCGGAAATGGCATTTTAAGCATTGTTTTAATAAAATGGCTGCATTAAAACGAGTTGCATAGCTAACATTTTATGCATATGAACACAGTGGATATTAAGGAATATTTTCACAATTTTTGCATAATTTGACCAAATTATTATTTTGAATAAAACTTTATTAGAGGCAAAAAAAAA
>NW_015770969.1:0-769 GCF_001515625.1 Sinocyclocheilus rhinocerous
CTGCATTCTGAACGGTTTTGAGATATTGAGCTTCAAAGATTTTGCGTTCCATATACTTTACAGATATAATCTTTTTGTTGTCTTAGTAAAGTCTCAAAATGTACACAACTTAAAAAAAAGTCACATTATGTAAATAAGATGTCACAAAATAATATGTGAATAACTCTGTTTTGACAAAAATGTCAAAACTGATAGATAGAACCTTATAATTCCAAGGTGACAAAATACTGAAGGATATTACTCGTAATGCACATTATAAACAAGGTTTAGTGGCAAAATAGTTTGTTTTCTTTCTGTAAAGTGATTCACATATAAAAGCACCTAATAGTGTAAAATGATAGCTCATTGCTTTTATAGCCGTTTTATCTGTCTACATAATGCTTTGCATGTTGAATCATGCTGCTGTGTATTGCTGGAGTTTATGAGGCTTATGTGAGTGTTGTAATGGGTAATAAGATCATACAGTGCTGGCATTATGAGTCTTACTGCACAAACACAAATTGATAATCCAACATCTCATTTGTTGTAATTTGGGGTCGGTAAGATTTGTAAATGTTTTGAGAATAATTTCTTATCCTTACTAAGGCTGCACTGATTTGAAAAATAAAGTAAAAACAATAATATTCTGAAATATTACTACAATTTAAAATAACTGTTTTCTATATATATTGTAAAATGTATTTTTTTCCTGTGAGGGCAAAGCTGAATTTTCAGTAGTAATTACTCTTTAGTGTCACATGATCCTTCAGAAATCATTCTAATGTGCTGA
>NW_015770970.1:0-771 GCF_001515625.1 Sinocyclocheilus rhinocerous
AATAATGGCCTCTGTGTTCTGCTGGAACTTTAAAGTAGTATCAAAAATAGTTCCAAGATACTTATACTCCTCTACCCTTTCAACTTCTTTTCCATAAAGATACACAGGTTTCACCTTTGAGGCGTTTTTTCTAAAATCAATTACCATCACTTTCGTTTTAGTAATATTCAGTTGTAATTCAGCTTCTTTGCACCACTCAAATAACTCATTGTGATCATTACCGTCATCACATTCTGCACTTGTAAAACAAAGATAGAAAAACTGTCTCATCAGCATATTTAACTACATGACAATTATCCTTAGTGCTGCGACATTCATTTGTATATAGTATAACGAGAACTGAAGACAGTACGCATCCCTGAGGAGATCCAATTGACGTAACAAGCGTATTTGACAAACACTCCATTCAAAATGACTATTTGCTGCCTACATGTCAAAAAAATCTAAAATCCATAAAACCAAACAGTGACTCACATCAAATTCACATACAAGTTTCTTCGCTAAAAAAAAAAGGATTCATTGTGTTGAACGCAGAGGAAAAATCAACAAACAACATTCTAGCAAATGTTGTAGTTGCCCTTTGGCATCCATAAACGGGACACAGAGTTTCTGACGTGTGCTTCTTTCTTTATTTAACTTGAGAAGAGCGCCATTAAACTCTAATTTGCGTAGCACCATGAAACTACACAAAGAAACAACAAAACCAATAAATATAACTCATATACTGAAAAATACGATAAATAAAGTTCACATTTACAGAGAAACAGATGA
>NW_015770971.1:0-771 GCF_001515625.1 Sinocyclocheilus rhinocerous
GACCGAAGAAGAAGGCTAAATTACCTCCGCCTCTCCTGACAGGAGGCAACCGAGCCGAGCTCTAGGACGGTTGACGTGGACATCTCTTTCTCATCCGCTACCTCGGCAGTCATGTATGAGTGTCATTTTACCCTGAAATAACAGAAACATCAAGTGTGAACTAGAGGGGCCCGGCTAAAGGGAATGTCACATTTCCTTAAGGGGGAGATTTTACATGAAGCTTCGGATGGGAGGTGTCACTTTAGGGGGGAAATATGCACATTTGGCAGGTTGAAGCTTAATTGAGCTTATCAAAGGCATTATATAAAGGGAGGATTAATTTCAGTCATCTTTTCGTCTGGCTTTGACTGAATGACAACTCATTAACTGAATCCACCCCGCTTCTGTTCTTCACAGCATTAAGACAGCAGAGATATTTAAATGGTACAGAGGAAGACTATTGCTCCTTGGGAAAAACGTAGCTTCAGTGTAACCATGGGTTTAGGACAAGAGAGATAGCAAAAAAAAAAATGTAGCAAGAAAATGTAGAAAATGAGCTGGGCAAAGAAAAGAGGCAAATAGAGGATGCCCGCTAAATTAAGCCATTGTGACTCAAAATCCTCCTTTAATAAGGTTCATGCTGTCTACAACTTCATCATTCTTCCCTGAATGATAATTACTTTATTCAATCATGTTCAAGGTTTTAGTGAAAGCTAGCATTGATTGATTAACTTCAATTACCATGCTTGCATTAGCATAGATAAAAACTGCTTTTCAATTTGTGAGTGGCGC
>NW_015770972.1:0-771 GCF_001515625.1 Sinocyclocheilus rhinocerous
TTGGATAATAGACAATGGACTTTGGGCCACACCGCCACATTGTATTTTCTGATATAGCATGGATAAATTTGTCACATGCTGTTTTCTGACATACACATGCTAAAGTGCTAACTGTCATCCGTGCTTTACCTTCACTAACTTCGCTTTTCTGAGCTAACTTTAATGGCTTTTGTATACTAACTTTGCTATTTCTGTGTTAACTTTGCTAACTGTGCTAATTTCTGAGTTAACTTGTTCAGTTTTAAATTTTGCACTGTTCTCTGAGGTACTTGTCAACAGTCAAATTAGGCCTACCTGTGCTAACTTTCTTAGCTTTACTAAGTTTCCTGATATCGGTGTTAACTATGTCAGATATACTGTTCTCAGAGTTTTGGATTGCTATACTGTGTCAACTAAAATCTATTTAGCCTGTGCTAATGAGTGAAATGCTTTGCAAACTGTGCAGCCTACTACCTAACCAATTCCTTAACAATATTGCCTTTAACGTTTGTCCTTCTCAAGTTTGTTGAGGGGACATTTTTGAATCTTTGAATCGCTTGTGTGTTACGATCTGCTTTCTATATTTACCGAAACGATCGCTGGGACGAAGCGGTAGAGTCTACGGCTGCGGATTTCTCCGGGGAACATCTTGCCGTCACGCTCCACTGACTTCTGACGAGCGCCAGGGAAACCCTGACTGCAGGAGCGGGACGAGAAAAGAGACAGAGCGTGAGGGAATGAACGCAACGGCGCGTGTGTGCGCGAGGCTCTGTGGGAGAGAAACAGGTGCTT
>NW_015770973.1:0-771 GCF_001515625.1 Sinocyclocheilus rhinocerous
AGTGCACCTGTGGAGTCCTCTGAGAACCTGAAATGAGAGAAAATGAAACACAAATTAAGGCAAACGAATAAGAGATAGGACAAAAAGAGAGAAAAAGGAAAAAAGAGTTTGACAGTAAAGAGAAAGAGAGAGCGGAATACTGCAGCAGTTACCTGTATCTGATGTGGGACAAACAGACGTACATGGACAGTGCGATAAAAAGCAGAAATCACAAAAGAGAGGAACAGTTTAACAGACACAGTTAGACAGAACACACACAGAGTTCATTGGTGTTTGAGACACTGATAAAAATGGGAGTTCCAAAACTATTTTCCATGCACTATGTTACTCTGAATATCCCAGGTGTTCTTAAACTGAATGGCTCATATTTTGATTATGACTCATGGCATACCAAATCACACAATGCTCGTGCAGCTTAGAGATTTCCCATGCCACATGCCTCCTTTCAAGGCCACCATGCAGACATTAACACAGTCATGCACATATACCTATACTGATAACACACAAATACCTATGTCTGCTCAGTGATCTCTGAGCTCCCCAGTTCTCCGTTCCTTTGCACCTCTGCTGTAATTTGGTGCTGAGTTCATTGATGATGCTTGCCTTCATACCGGACATGGGAGGATGCAGTTTACGTGCCTCCACATATGTCCCCCCAGTCTGGACCCCTCCCTCCCCCATGGACTGCGCTGCTCCGGCGGACCCATCACCCCACAGAGGTTTTAACTCTGGAGTGCGGGGCCGGTCAAAGTACATTACAGAGGAGCGAGC
>NW_015770974.1:0-771 GCF_001515625.1 Sinocyclocheilus rhinocerous
ACCTCTACGGAAGTCCTACCTAGATTTCATCTGTGTTCCACATAGACTACCCCATAGATGTGAAAAGTAGTAGTAGGAGCAGTAGTCGTATGTCACACTCTTTAATATTTATGAAACAGTAGCCTACATGAGATTTACAGCTTCGCCTAGATTTTTGAATGCATAGTGGATGGACACTGTCCAATCCCATAAGGCTGAGATGAATGGTGAACTGACACAATTGGTCAGTTGACAATGCCAACATGGTGGATGTAGTATATCTGAATTACGTTAATAATGAATGCATGCATATATAAGACATACTTTTTTAATGGTCTTGAGGTAAGTTCATTATCAAACATATTGCAATTTCAGTCACAGGTATCCACCTTATTTTGCAACGCATAAGTAAGCTATTTTCTATGAATGTGCGGCATATAAGGGATGTACAACCCTGCTCCTGGAGGGCCGACAAAGTTTAGTTCCAACTTCCAACCCAAATTAAAAACAAATCCAACTAAACAAGGTTTTCAGGATGACTAAAAAAGTTCAGGCAGGTATATTTGGGGCAGGTTGAGCTGAACTCTTAAACTGTTCTTTAAACCTAGCTTTTAGTGTAAACAACTGCATGTGAAACATTTATTCTAATACTTGAATTTCATTATACACTGAAAAAAATTACACTACATTTTTTTACACTACACAAATTTATTTTAGCTACATTTAATTTAGAAAAATATGTTGAAGGTTAGTCAACTAAATTTGTTTATTTAAATGTAGCTAAAATAAATT
>NW_015770975.1:0-771 GCF_001515625.1 Sinocyclocheilus rhinocerous
ACAGAAGATTTCTATTTCAAATAAATGCTGTTCCTTTTAACTTTCTATTCATCAAAGTATTCAGAATGTATCACAGTTTCCACAGATAATAAGCAGCACAACAGTTTTTAAACATTGATAATAAGATAAAATGTTTCTTAAGCACCAAATCAACAGAATAATTAAATTGTTTTTTAATTTTTAATAATAATAATAATTTTAATGTGTCAAAAACATCTTATTGACCTCAAACTCTTGAACCGTCGTGTATAAATTTTCTCTCAGCTTTTTTACCATTTAAATACATTTTATAACAATTTTTATTTTTTTATTTTGTTGGATGAATAGTTTATTTTTTTATCTTTAAAATAAATGTCATTGCATTACATATATAAAAAAACTGGTGAAATTCCTTCCTTTTTGGCTCAGTTTTTGCAGTCGAAATACTTTATGTCCACTTTATGATAAGAGGATATATTATGAGAAAATATGACAAAACAATGTCTTTCTCTACATAAAATACATGGAAAGAAACACTGAGGGAATCAAAGTAAGATTTAAGAACATAAAGATTAAAATTATTATACAAAAAGTCTCCCTCACTGACATTTCCTTCAATCAAACGTATATGACCTTTAATGGCCCTTCAGTAATAATCAGCACAAAGTGAGTTGTCTGAACTCAGACAGGCGTCAGAATGAGTTATTTTCATAATTATTATTCCCTATCAAATTCATTTCACTACCATTTTCAAAGACTCACCTAAGCTGCAATTTCATGACAGAGGAATAA
>NW_015770976.1:0-771 GCF_001515625.1 Sinocyclocheilus rhinocerous
GTATAATATTCAGTATATGAATAGAACATGGGGGAAATTTAATCAAAGTTGTCACATGCCAAAAAAAAAAAAACGTAATGGTCCTAAATATTGGCTTTATTTACTTTTACAGCATGGACATTCTTGGTATATTTCATGATGAACAGCTGTACTGGAAGGAAGATATTCATTTTTTGGAGCATATGCAACAATTAATGCCATGACTTTGAATTTAAGACTTTCTTCTGTGATATGCATGCTGATATTCTCCACATCAGGACAATTGTGTGTCCAATATGTATACAATAATAGTTCTAGTAATTACACGGCTCTGTGGAGTGCTTGATTCTGATTGGTCAGTCACCACATTCCAAGGTACGTTATTCCCTGATAACAACCGGCGAAAGCTAACAATACAGCCTCATCCGGGTAACTGCAGTTGGCGCTATGCACTTGCTAGAAACAGTTTTTTTCTTGGTGAAAGCTTTGCGTTTGGTGAGCTAATAATATATTAAAACTCAATGAAATATTATGTGTACAATTATGTCACTCTGGTATTGCGTTTCATACAAACGCAGCTGCTGCCATTTTGCGACGATAGTTTTGTACACTGTAATGGATTATAAGATAGATAACAAACTAGTAAGATTTTAAAACGGTTTCATATTAAATCAGTATCTTTTATCTCCTTAATTTTGTGGTGAAATGTTGTGTAATAAGTGATATGACTGCACCGGTATCTCTTAAATGTCCGTCTAGTTTGAACTTGCCGCTTGCTAGCTACTGCTTTTT
>NW_015770977.1:0-771 GCF_001515625.1 Sinocyclocheilus rhinocerous
ATTACAAATACAATTCAATAATATAAATATAATTTTTATAAAAATCTTATCATAGATGATGTTGGGTTATTTGATAAGAGCAACCATGATTTCAAAGAGAATAATAAATAATTCAATCTTATTATACACCCTAGTAAAGCACTTTTTCCACTGGTTGCACAAAATGCAATTTTAGTACATTTTCTTTCCATTACAGCACAGATGTGGTGTTGCTGTAGAAGCTCTAATGCTCGCTCTATAGACTCTGAAGGGCCGTTATATCTGTTGATTCAGTTAATTGATCTGAGTGGGAGGGTTATCTGACTCGCCGATGAGCTCATGAAGAGCCGCGCAATGATTCCAGGCCTGAAACGTGGACTCATTTAAGGCAGAGTGTATTTATAGCCGGCAGAGAAATCATTCATTGTGATCAGAGTGGAGATTGTACACAAACACAACAGCTGTGCTGGATTAGAACAAACCCTGTGCTGCTCTGCTGCTTCTCCACTCATCTTCCTCCTCTCTCTTTCTGTGTGACGGGAGGGAGGATGTTTCTTTGAAGTGTGTTTGTCATGCTGCGCTGTGCTGCTGCTCTCCGGTGGCTCTTTCCACAGCAGAAGCCTTGTATGTGTCACACGCACGTCCCTCTGTCTGCAGCACACCTGGACCTCACACCAAACACCACTACTGAACCCTCAGAGGACATCACAACTCTCTACAACTGATATAAGCTCTAAAAACTGCTCAGGAATATTATCGATTTGACTGCATTGACTCAGATGAGAAACTTGA
>NW_015770978.1:0-771 GCF_001515625.1 Sinocyclocheilus rhinocerous
TTTTTTCCTTTTGCACAATAACTATGTGTTTTGCAAGCCTTAAGAAAATATTATTCAACTGCACCATTTTAGTGCAATTACCATGATTGACCAATAGAGGGAGACATTGCACTAAAACAGAAGTCAAAGCCTTTCTAGCACATTTTTAGGAATGGAATAGCATTTATAGATGTTTGTTTTAATTTATTTTTGTATGTTTTTGTTTTACTTCATAATAATTATTATATATAAAATAAGACATAAGAATTACAATAAGTGAAATTGTAGAATTTAATAATGGATATAATTGTACTAATTGTAGTTTTGTTAAAGCTTATTTCTTCTAGTTTTGTGCTTATTTGAGGTCTTTTTTTAACTTGTCAAATAAGAGATTGATATACATCTCATCAGCTATAACAAAAATATGGGCAATATATACTGATAATCAATATGATTTCCAGTAGTACTAATTTAATTTATTCTTTTTTATTTACTTATTAAAATGCTTCATTATGAAACACATTTAAGACATTTGCATGTCAAATAAAATAATGCAGTGAAATTTTTATATATGTATCTACACACACAAAATATGTGATGCATATAATTCCTTATAATTTCAGCAAAAAACAACAACAAATAAACCAAAAAATAAAGGCTTGAATTGTAAAACACACAAACACACACAATTTTTAATTTATATATAATTTTTTTTCTTTACGTCACACGTAGCAAACAGGTTTAGTGTTTTTTTTTTCTCAATTTTCAGACTCAGTCCTTTAAAATGTGGTG
>NW_015770979.1:0-771 GCF_001515625.1 Sinocyclocheilus rhinocerous
TTGGTGATAGATTGATAGTTTGCTGCTTTGAAAAGTGAAAGATCTTTGAAATTCATTAAATCCACCTGTTGACAGGTTAGTGATATTTAATCAATCATAAAGCATTTGTAGCTGAGAATCTGAGGCTTTTCATCTCTGAGTTTAATCTTCGTAAAGCTGGTTATAACAGCGATTTCCTCTGTGCTTTTTATTAAGTGTGCTGTTTTTCTTTCTCCTGTGATGCAAGAAAGTGTTGTCTGCCAGAGCAGAGGTCAGATGTTGCCTAACAAATGAAAAATGACTTGAGCGTAAATTCTCATAAATTTTCTCATGCTCGCAGCTCTCGTTTCTGTCTGTGTCTGATTATCAGGCTCTCGGTTCAATGTTTATCTCTGAAAGTTACTGCAGACCGTAACGCTTGACAGAATCGGCAACAGTCCGATTGCTGAAGCCGTTTTGAGATCAATGAAGAAATGTTTTCGGGTTATGTCATAATGGGGATTAAAGAGATTATGTGTTTGTTATAGAGGCAATATGAATTTATTAAAGAAAGAGGTTGAGTGATATTTACTGTAAGTATCACATGTGATGAATTACAGTGAAGCCTTATACACTAATGGCCAGCATAAAATAATGTACAGAGAATGCAAGTAAAGCTCATTATTTACAATTTAGTTCTGACCCAAGTGATTTCTCAGAAATAAGAACAGATGATGCTGTTAATCTTGTCTTGAAAATTTGTAGGTTTGCACCATAGACTGTATAAAAACATGGACGTAGTGTCCGTGACGT
>NW_015770980.1:0-771 GCF_001515625.1 Sinocyclocheilus rhinocerous
TTTACTGTTTGTTTTTAATTAGTTCATCAGAGGGCATTTCGGTGACCACCACGATTCAACTGAGTCACAGCACCAAAACAAACACTGAACGCAACTGTCAACCAATCAGATCCCACCATGACAGTAAGTCTGTCTCTCATCAGATTTTAAAAAGGTGTTCTTTGTGCCAGTTTTCTTCCGGTCTCAAAGTAAAGCATTGGTGAACTCCTTTGGAGGTCACAATGGTCCGTCCTACATTAGCTCATTAAAACTGATGTCTGTTGCAGTCCCGTGCACAAACTGACGCTAGAAATAACGGTCCACCCAGCATGTGCCAATTAACTATGATGTCAATAGCTGTATTTAAAAGGGCATGAAAAGGAGGCCAGGCTAAATGGGTTTTTGGTACACTGTATGTTTATGCATGCTGTCACTTTGGGTTTGGTAACTGTACATGTAGTTGATGAGGGATACGTCTAATGTGTTTGACTACTGTCTGTGAATTAGGGCTGGGCGATATGGCTATATCTCTATTTTCTACATTTGACTATTTGGATGAAAAAAAAATCTGTATTAATTAAAATTTTTTTTATTTTACATACAATGTTCATATTAAAAGCTATTAAAACAAATATAGTGAATGTAACCATTAGGCTATGCTATATAATAGCCTACATGCATAAATAGGGTTAAAATCACATTACATTCTAACACTGAAACATTACAATCTAAAAACAAATATAATGCTTAAGGCAGAAGTTAAATTCACTAAACAAAAAAAAAATTTTTTTT
>NW_015770981.1:0-771 GCF_001515625.1 Sinocyclocheilus rhinocerous
ACAAAAATGAACAAGTTTACATCTGCACCTACTGCACTTCCAGCATAATTCCAGTAAATTGCAGACTGTTTATTATAGATAGACAGAACATGGCTCCGTTTGTTTCCTCTAGCCAGCGAGGACAATAGCATGCATCACTGTCTCATTTTAAAATGTTGCGGATTAAATGCTAAATAGGACAGTGTATATGAAACAGGATATTGCTGTTGGCTCCTCGTCTTGCTCTGACATTATGTTTTGTGATCATGGAAACACCGCTCCCATTATTTGCATTAAGAAGCAAACAGGCACATATTTTCCCTACAGTAGAACTGTGGCCAATGATCAGAGATGTAGATATGTATGCCTGTAATTCCCTCGGTAACCAGCTCAATACATGACAGAGAAGACTGGCAGCTAAATCCATTTACATGTTCAAATATATTCACATGGCTGTAAGTAAAGTGGTGATGGCGTAAACACCTACATTAAATAATTATGTCATTCTCATGTAATTTTTTTTTTTCCTCCCATGTTTCTCATTTGTGTGAACTTTAGTATACATTTCAGTATATTTTGTGTTTAGTTTCAGGCAAATACTACCGTTATTAGTGTATAATAAGTACAATTTCGAATGTCATGAGACCTCCTACAAATATTGTAAGAATCTTCCAAAATCTTCCAGTAATTTTCTTTCTGATGGCATTACCAAACTTACCACAGTTTAACAGTAGCAAACAATTTAGAAATGTGGTGAATTTTGTCGTTTTTAACACTTTTTTTTTTTCTTCA
>NW_015770982.1:0-771 GCF_001515625.1 Sinocyclocheilus rhinocerous
GTTAACACCCCGTCAGAATGCGCCATCTAGAGTTTCATGACTGAAATATATATTTAATATGGTTCTAACAGCATAGCTTACGTGGAATGGTACACATAAATCGAATTTCATGTAACTGCACCTCAACAAACACTAATTAAAAGCTGGATAATCGTTCGTATGTAACTTTATAATTTTTTGCATGGCATGAACCTCAAAAGTTATTAAACATGCAACTGTAACAGTAAGCAACGGAATAAACAATAATAGTCTTTTAATTTCAACTTCTAATATAAAGGACAGGAAAATCACCAGAAGAACATACAAACACATAAACTCAACTCAATCCAGGACGCAGACTAGATAGAAACTGAGGGCATTTATACACAGGAAAACAAATGAGCAAACAAGATGATTAACAAGGTAATTGATTATTTACAGGTGAACAGAATGACATAATTAAGGAAATCTAGGTCAAGCGAAACACAGAAAACAACTGACATGTAATGTCGAGTTCACACTGCACAATTTTCGATGTCGTCAGATGACCGTTGCTTTCACACTGCTTGACTATCTGGGGTAGCATTAACCGCAACAGCTTGTTCAGTTATATTTTCTGTACAGGGTACAAATGCAGATGGCTGCGCATTTATTTGTGCTATCACAGGATATGTCTATATTTGAATAATGTACTTTTTTTGTAATAATGTTAGCCTGACCAGCTAAAGAAGTGGCCATAAACTCGTTAGTAAGCAAGAAAAATGAACCCTAAAGAGGAACATTTTGCTAAAT
>NW_015770983.1:0-771 GCF_001515625.1 Sinocyclocheilus rhinocerous
GGATATTCCGCGTCGTGTAGCCAGTGTAGAGATCTACTTCTCTGTAAAAAGCGGAACAGACAACAGAGAAATGCGCGCACACACACACACACACATACACAGACATGAACAACCATAGTGTTTGTATATGATTAAGTTAAACACACAACGGTTTCAAGTGTTGGCTCATCTAGGCTTAACATAATAATCTTATTGCAGATTTACTGTACACAAATCCAGAAGTCCCTTTTATCTGACATGTCCATTTTAACACCAACAGACCACTGTGTCCACATGTCCAACTCAACAATACACCCATTTCATGCATCTGCTTGGTCAATCTCACCAAACGTTTTTTTTCTTTTCTCTCTCTCTCTCTCTCTCTCTTTCTCTTCTCATTTTTTTCATATAAATCAACAAACAATACCATGATGCATACATATTTTAAAATAATATATTATTACTTTAACATTAGTGTAAAGAGAATGACATTTTTTGAATCATGGTACAATAATATGTATTTTTTTAAAAATAAATTTGTATTTATTTCTTTGTTTGTTACTTTTTTCTTTGTGTCTTTTAATTTTGGATTAAAATATGGTTTGTGCCATAACACTGTAACTTTACAGTTCTAACAGTTGTCTAAGTGCTCCACATGTCACAGTTCAAAATTGTGTATTACTGTATGTTCAGTCATTCATCCAGCCTTAACTGCTTAATGTGTAACCTGGTTCTTAAAGGGGTCACATGATGCGATTTAAATTTTTCTTTTCTCTTTGGAGTGTTACAAGC
>NW_015770984.1:0-770 GCF_001515625.1 Sinocyclocheilus rhinocerous
TACCTGTGCAACTTAAGACTGGTTTTGTGGTCCAGGGTCACATTTATCATTTCTGAACTGGATTCTCGCTGTTTAATAATGTAATTGATATGATACATTCTTACCTGTCAAATAAAATGTTATATTTTATTTACTCTGAACTTTTCTGACTAGCAGATCATGTGGAGGCTGATGTTACCTGTTGCTGTGTGCAGGATAGAACAAACTAAAGGCTCGTTGATGAATGAAGCAGTAGGCTCGTCTTTGGAGACCTTTTGATTTCTGTCTATCACTGACTTAGCAAGTTGTATTGAAGTAACCTAACAAACTACACTTTTTGCTCTAAGCAAGCATGCAGTAGGCGGCTGACTTTATGATATAGGTTAACCTTGCAGCCTCTGACTGAGATCATACTGGCGAGTTTGTGATCGTGAGATCCACGACCCCGGCCGCATGAAACTCTGTGCGACATTGGGTCTCTAATGAACAAATAACTGCAAATATGTGATATTCAAATTAAACAAATATCTAAATTAATATATAACCAATATTTGTGATTTGTTACTAATTAGAAACAGTCTAAATGTAATGGTCACTTAAAATTGGAGTCAGGTTAAACACAGAGCTAGAATCAAATTGAAACTAAATCTTAATAAATTAGGTAAACTCTATGGAAGTGTAAGTAAAATACCTACACACGTTATACGCAGCTGGATTCTGTGGTTGAGCCGATGGGTGGACCCTACAATACTGTGATCAGAAAGCTGATGAACAGAAAACAGCATCATTAC
>NW_015770985.1:0-771 GCF_001515625.1 Sinocyclocheilus rhinocerous
CTATTCTGCGCGGATGTATCAGATGGCTTGAGCGACATCGAAATTCTCGAAATAAAGATGAATATCCGAAAATATCTTATGATCAGGTAGCGTATATATTACTGTTGTTTTGACTAAAACAATTGCTTTAAAATAACGTTAGAAACATTTGGCTGACTTTAGACATATCGACTGCTATTCGTATCAGATATGGCTGAAAATGTTAGCCTATAATTTGGCGAGGCTGTTTACAGGCAAATAGACCAAGGAGTAACTGGTTTGGAGATTGGCAACACTGTTTTGTGAAAATAGACCAATTTGCTAACTATGTTGATTCGTGTTTTATTACGTGTGCTTCCCCTTTTTGGTTAGAGATTCCTTTGTTGTAACTTCAAGCTACTGTAACGCAAGTAGTAGTAGCCTGCCCTTCTTTCCTTTATTTCCCGGGAAATCCGTCCTGACAGCTCTAAAATATTAGTAGTTATTATAAGCTTACTCTAGTATTTAGGGTAAGGCAAAGCACGGTTTGGAAGATGGTGTAATCCCAGCTAACGGGGAATGTTCTCAGAACTTTGGCTAACCTTCTGTCAAGATTTCTTTAAAAATTATGAATAAACATTCTTCCAGGAAAGTAAATAGAACGTTGAACAGTTATCTTGTCTTTAACAACGTTCTCCTTAGCACCTAAACATTATTTATCCTTCATGGAATCTTTTTCTGAATATTTTAGTTGGACGTTCTTCTAACTTTTTAAAGAAAACATTAATACAAGTTACAAGATTCAGAATGTTC
>NW_015770986.1:0-771 GCF_001515625.1 Sinocyclocheilus rhinocerous
CCAAGCAAGAAGCTCTAGGGAAGATGATATGAGATTTAAACACCAGGGGCTGAACCTTCCTGAATGTTGTTTAACGGCTGAATGAGACATTTCCACAACAATGACTAAAGAGGCACATCTATGCACAGTTTCTAAACGGATGAGATGACATTTTATGTTGAAGCATGAAGATATAGTCTGTGATCTCAGTATCTCTGTGATGGTGAGCCAGGGTCTGTCTTAGATGGGAGTGTACCTGTAACATTTTACCAGAGTTACAATGTGGGATTTTCCCCATCTTAACACCATAGAGTGATTGTTAACAACAGATAAATGAGGGTGGAGGATGAGTGTGAATATATAAGCTTCGCTCCATTCAGAAATGAAAGATAAACAATTTAAAAATCACAAAGTGCTCTGATTTCTATCGTATATAGATTAAGTTAGTAAAACGTGGTTTAACAAATAAAAGGTCAATGTTTCCCCAAGTTTCATGTAATTATTTTGTTTGTTTTGTGCAAATGTTACAATAGCTATTAGGTCATCACTTTAATGGAAGAGAGTTTGTCCCTGACACTTGAAGAACCAATATTTTTCAGTCTGAGCTGAAATAGATGCCTTTGTCTGTACTTCTAGCAGGTGGTCTGAGGCACTTTACAGGCAACACTTAAATCCTTCATCCATGCCCTCTCTCAGCCCTGCCTCGTGCACTTAATGGATGCACCCTTATTTTCATCACCTCAGACGTGGCCTCAAAGAGCTCTCAAAGAAACCCTATCAGATAGGTGTGTG
>NW_015770987.1:0-771 GCF_001515625.1 Sinocyclocheilus rhinocerous
CTGACAAAATGGAATCTGTGTGTGAGTTCTGTGACTGGGAAAAAACAGCCTTGGACCAGATCTCTTTCTCTCTTGTTGATAATCTTATTCTTTCATCATTAGGCCGACTGCGGTTTATCCTGGAGAAAAGAAGGGATGGGGAAAAAAGATAAATACAGAGGAAAAAAAGGACATGGCCATCCAGAGGGCAAAAAAAACCTCATACCTGGAAATACTTCCTCAAAAATGGCCACCAGACAATTAGCTCCATCTGAGGGGTGGGGGTGCGCTATAACTTAAACTGCCCACACTGGAGGTCATCACTCACACGTTAATGGAAGAACCGTGCTACACACACACACACACAAAATCGCTCCCTCTCACACACAAGGACACAGCAATCGTCTTTGAACGGATTGATAAACACTGCGGTAATTTGACTTTACATTTGTGGTAAAAGTTCATTTGTGCAGAACGCAGCAACTTGTGACAATAAGGCCAAATTAATATTCAACCCATTTCCTATCCTCGATTTCCTTCACCTTTGAAGTCTGGTGGAAATCAAGACCAGATGGAAGCAAAAGGAAGAACAAGAGTGAGCAAAAGAGAGAGAGAAAAAAAACACTCATGTGCCTCCACATGAAATGGAGCGCTTTTTAAACAAAGGTAAAACATGTGGGAAAGTTTCTGAAGCTCTGCAGTCATCGCCAGACACGGCAGGAACAGAAAACATGTTTTATGCACTCCCAGCTACGAAAACAAACAAACTAATGGGAAAATGATCAGAGGCTT
>NW_015770988.1:0-771 GCF_001515625.1 Sinocyclocheilus rhinocerous
ATACTTTCCGTACCCACTGTATATATATATATATATATATAATGTCTATTCAATATTTTTCTCATTTAACACACTAACTTCATCTTTTGGGAAGGGGGAGGGGTCATTTAGATAAATTAATTGGTACATCATGAAATCATTACACAATTTTGAACAGGAATAATAGAAGCTACCTAATTTGTAGTTTTTTTTTTACTTACTCTCTGGGCATGTTCAGGTGTGAGTGACAGATTGGTACCCAGGAGAAAGAGCTGACATAAGACCTGAGATCCACCAAGAGCCTGAAGGGTTACTTGAAATCCACGTAAGAACTCAATACCTGTGTATAGCAATCAGATAATTAGACAGAGATAGATAGAATGACAGACAGATAGAATGATAGAATGACAGCATGATAGTTGGTGGTATTTAGATGTACTGCCTATTTATCAGCTATTACATGGCAGATACAAATTAAACATTCAACAACATGATATCATAAATACAATATAATAAAAACAAACATTTTATGAACTTCAACTTAGACAAAAAGACAAGATTAAGCACAATTCTATAAAAGATTCTTTAAATGTACTGATAAGTTTTTCCTGGGTCCATAAAGAGGTCCTTAAAAGTTTGTCCTGATGAAAATCGCTGTATTGTAACATTAAAAATTGGACAGACCAAAAGTATATGTTTTATAGACAAGCTACAGAATTGACGTTTTGGTGCTTCTTCACCCTTCAATAAATGGCCATGGGTCAGTCTAAAAATAAGGCCTTGATTTAAGAG
>NW_015770989.1:0-771 GCF_001515625.1 Sinocyclocheilus rhinocerous
ACTACCGAGACCCATAAAAAATGCTTGATTTCGTCTTGCCTAGCAAAACTGTACAGGGCAGGCTATAAATATATAGTACAAAACTGACTTGCTGATAAATTAAAGCATATTTGGACAGTGTAATGCTTTTCTGTTTTTGCTCTGCTTGTATTTAGCAGTGTTTGATGTGTGCATCAAATCCTATTGGACCGTTCTGATGCTTTTGCAGAAACCAAATCCACAGTCTATCAATGAAAGCCAGAACGAAATAAATTAGCAATCTGCTCGGCTTGCGGTGCTCACATCAAACACACAAATCCATTATCTATAGAACGCTTTGAACAACAAAGCCAAAGACGAACGAGCAAACAAACATTTTGTAAACACCAACAAAGGAACAATTAGGGGGAACAGCGTGCAGAACATTGCTGAAGGCGTCTAAAGCGGCACACATAGATTGGGTGTACATGTGAAGAGCCTGGAGGTTCACAGATGATGCATGATGTCTCTCGGCTCCAGCTGCAAACAGTAGCATGTCAGAAAGAAGTCTTCCAGCTGGGAGTTGGGAGACTGGGAGCTTTCTTCATTGTCATATTTGTCGCCACACAACACAGAACAGTCTAAAAACTCTCTAGTTGTCTTGTCACATGTCTTGTTCTCTTTCTTTTCAAACTTTCTTATATGTGTGGGAATTCTTGTTCTGACTAACACAGGGGTATCCAGTCCTGCTCCTGGAGGGTCAATGTCCTGCAGAGTTGAGCTCCAACCTGTTCAACTTAACACAACTGCCTG
>NW_015770990.1:0-771 GCF_001515625.1 Sinocyclocheilus rhinocerous
TTTTTTTTTTCATGTTTGAAAGAAGTCTCTTATGCTCACTAAGGCTGCATTTATTTAATCAAAAAACAGTGAAAGCATTAAATATTGTGTAATATAATTACAATAGTCATATAATTACAATACAACTTGGCTGAAATAAATTATTTAATTTCTTTAAAAAAAAACATATTGACCTGAAACTATTTACATGGTAGTGCAAGTTTCCATTTCATTGGGGACCACTGAATTATCTTTAACCACTGGATAATTGTACAATACTCACAAAAACATCCTGTATGTTTCTCTATATACACACATAGGCATATATGGAGGACCACCTGAAAAATAAGAATCGTTTGGAGTCGGAGTGGGAGGCTCTGTGTGCGTACCAGGCTGAGCCCAGTGCCACCACCATCGGCCAGAGAGACGGCAACGTCAAGAAAAACCGTGCAAGCACAGTCATAGCCTGTGAGTCACACACACAAACATATCCACTTTCAGGTGCTTTGTTTATTCATGTACTGTAACCAGTAGTGTATTATTGAACTTCTGTGATGTAATTGAGCTTTTCAGGTTTGACAATAAAATGTGTGTTTGTTTGTTTTTTATTTAGATGATCATTGCAGAATAACTCTGAAGTTGGAGAACAATCAAGGCAACTCGGACTACATCAATGCCAGCCCAATCGTGAGCCAAAACTACATACAATACTTCAGCAAAAAGCAACAAACTATAGCTCAAACGGCACACTACATACAGGTGCATCTCAATAAATTAGAATGTCGTGGAAAA
>NW_015770991.1:0-771 GCF_001515625.1 Sinocyclocheilus rhinocerous
TCCTCATTACCGTTACTATGTCCGAGAGATGCGCATCCTGGCCTACAGCCAGCTCCTGGAATCCTACCGCTCTCTAACGCTGGGATACATGGCCGAAGCGTTTGGAGTCAGCACAGAGTTCATCGACCAGTACGCTCCCATGGTCATATAAACAACTATGTAAACGTTCATTATTTTATGCTCACTTTGGTCTTTTTCTTTCTCAAGGGAGCTGTCGCGATTTATCGCTGCAGGACGTTTACATTGCAAGATCGACAAAGTCAATGAGATTGTGGAAACCAACAGGTGAGGACCTTAATATTTGTGTGGACTAGTCATTTACATCTCTGTTGGTTATAGTTAGCTAAATGCATTTCTTTCTTTTTTTTCCCCCCACAGACCTGATAGTAAGAACTGGCAGTACCAGGAAACCATAAAGAAGGGCGATCTCCTGCTGAACAGAGTGCAGAAGCTGTCCAGAGTGATCAACATGTAGTCCAGCCAGCACATGACGTTTGATCGATACTCGTCTTTTCTTGTGAACATGACTTGTTTTATGTACAGAATATAATAAAACTGAATTGGAGGAAACATTTGAGTTTGGCTTTGGTGTGCGAGCAACTGGAAAAAACTGAGGCTGACACATTTTTCTTATAAATAACTGTATAAATTATTTTTTTTATATATTTACAGAAACTTGTTACAAAACAAATATACTATACAATCTTTAAATATTATCTACCCTACTGTTTGTTCATGAATTACATAGCAGCCAACACACAAAAGTCCAGC
>NW_015770992.1:0-771 GCF_001515625.1 Sinocyclocheilus rhinocerous
ACAGATTTTTTTAATCCAAATACAAAAACGAAAATACTGAGATATACACCGTGTATCGCAAATCGGCCAAAAAATACAGAGATATTAATTTTTGCACATATCGCCCAGCCCTAGTATCTAGCATACATGTTGTTGGTTTTTATGCTATACATGTCTAAATATACTGATGTTTGTTGCTTTGTGCCATTAAAATGGGCTTAACATCGGCTCTACATTTTTGCTTTAGACCTGATGCCACTGAAAGAGGAGAGTCAAGAACTGGAAGACAAAGATCGGTATGAAAAACATTTGTTTAATTGCTCACAGACTAACAAGACTTATTCACAAAAAAGAACACAAAAGACAGGAGCTAGAAGTGATTCTATCTGCCAATAGTGTGGAAAGAGTTTTATTAAAAAAGGAAACCTAGAAGTTCATATGAGAATTCACACAGGAGAGAGGCCTTACACCTGTCAACACTGTGGAAAGAGTTTTATTAAAAAAGGAAACCTTGAAGTCCACATGAGAATTCACACAGGGGAAAAGCCTTACACCTGCCAACAGTGTGGAAAAAGTTGCACTAAAAAAATCAATCCTTGAAGTCCATAAGAGAATTCACAGTGGAGAAAGGCCGTTTATATGCCCTCAGTGTGGAAAGAGGTTTGATCAACAAGGAAACCTTATAGTCCACATGAGAATTCACAGTGGAGAAAAGCCTTACACCTGCCAACAGTGCAGAAGAAGTTTCTATCAACAAGGGAACTCAAAGTCCACATGAGAGTTCACACAGGA
>NW_015770993.1:0-771 GCF_001515625.1 Sinocyclocheilus rhinocerous
AAATAAATAAATAAATAAAATAAAAATAAAGCATTTTTTAAATGCTTGAATACGATTCAAAAATACCTTGAGCACATGCACTGTCATAATTTGTATGTTTACAGACGTTTTTGTCAAACACTTGCCAATATATATTATGAATGAGTCAGTGAAGGAGATTGAAATTTTATGTAATATTTTTGAGATATGTCATCAAGGCAAAGACAACAATTATACTTATACAGTTCAGGTAACTCCAGAGCAGTGGCTTTTTCACAACACAAGGCAAATGCAAACAAATAATGAAATCGGATTCCAACATTTCGTATCACATAGCGTTGTAAGTATTTGCTTTGTACAACAGTTCAATTTCAGTTCATTATTAAATGATGCAGTGCATCATGCATTCTGGAATGTGGTCACAATTTGATTGGATTCCATTTGATTATTTCTCAATGATTCATAATTATAATAATCAATGAATACATTTAAATGGAGACTGTAGTGCAATAAAAACACAGCAGGACTGCAGCAGCTGCCTCACAGACAGAGAACCGCTGACAGACCGGCTTCAACAGACCATTTAATGATCAAGAAGAAATTCATGTGCTTACCGTTAACCATGCAAACAAATACTAACTAGGTTTGTTTTTCATTAGAAATGAACCAGTGGATGTTTATTTATCTAACTGCAGAGCTGTGCATCTGTGAGGCCTCCATAAAACATCCAGGTAAAGGCATCTTATTTGTCCAGATTTTAGAGGAACATCACATTCAAGATGCCTGACAAAA
>NW_015770994.1:0-771 GCF_001515625.1 Sinocyclocheilus rhinocerous
TTCCTGAATGAATCTGCTTTGAAAAAAACATTTGAGTCAATGATTCAATGATCCATTCATAATGACAGTCAACTTGCTTTGTTTCGAAATGAATCAGCCATTGTGAAAGAATCATTTGAACGAATGATTCAATGAATCACTCATTTAGACAGGAACTTGCCACCACCTACTGGTGGTTTTAGTGTCATATTTATTTATCCAAACCAGTACCAGAACAAAAACACACTTGGCAAAATAGTTTATCGTTATTGAAAAATCCCCCCCAAAAAATAGAGATACAATTTTTGTCAATATCACACACCACCACCACATAGCAATGCCTCTAGAACAGCAGCATTGTGACGGTGAGTTTTGCACATGCAAGCACCTGCCACAATGTCTTCAGAATGTCAAAATATAGTTATATTTTGCTGTTTGAACAGAAACTGTTCAAATCATAAATTCATTGACTTTTCAATCTCATCTATGTAATATACATTAGGGGGAAAATCCATTATTGCAGCTCATTCTTCGGAACAAGTACATGTCAAACCAGTCATTCAAAACAGCAAATGTGTCTCTCCTTATACAAGGACATAAATAATTGAAATTGCTTCACTAGCAAACACATATCACCAGAAACAACTGCTAAAGGAATTCACTGTTAACATTCAGAGCTTGCAATTCCAAGTGTCAATCAAATATATATTAACTATCATCAATATTCATTAAATTCTTTCAGCAGAAGACAAAGACTACGGAGAACGGTCTATAAAAGACAAAAAAAAAAAA
>NW_015770995.1:0-771 GCF_001515625.1 Sinocyclocheilus rhinocerous
TCTTAATATTATGCCTAAAATGTGTTTTAATATCACTATTAATAAAGATTGCATTATTTCTGTATAATATTGGTCTTTAAATGCAAGATATTTAAAGTGTACGTGTATTTGCAATAGTTCCACTTTAGCACAATCAAATATACTTCACTTCATCTTTCTTTGGACTTTCACACAATTAAATTGCATTAAGCACAAAACAAGTTGTTCCAATTTAGCAGACTTTAAGTATAACAGTTTAGTTTACCAAAAGTACAATTGCAGGGTATTTTTATTAAACATATAAATATGTAAATGTATTTGCAGTATACTTAGCACAAAATAAATGTATTTCAAATACATTTTATTTATTTTTTTTCATTAGGGTATGCATCAAAATATAAATAAATTGCTATAAAAAAGCAGTTTACCTACATATATATTTTACTAAAATGCATTAATACAAGGAAAATGTGAGACTTGCAGAAATATTTTTTTTAAATAATGCCAACAAATAGTTAAACCAATTTTGAATTGAAATGAAACAAACATTCCAATTCTAATAGCGTTTTTGTTTCTGAAGTTTAAATACGAGACATTGGTGGAAATATCTTATAGTCTTATAGCGTGAAAAAGGAAGAAAATGCCAAAAAGGAACCAAAAAGGAAGAAAATGCAATGATTAAATAAATAATGCAATACAATCACTGCAATATTCATGATGCTGTATACTGCCATCAAAATAAACTTGAATATTAGTGCTGTCAAACGATTAATCGCGATTAATTGCATCCAA
>NW_015770996.1:0-771 GCF_001515625.1 Sinocyclocheilus rhinocerous
AACCGCCGAGGTTGCAAGGGTGATAGTGGCATTACGTTTTATCAGCGAGACGTGGATTTCTAATATCTTATCAGAGTAAAGCTTTCATCCTGGCTTTATCTCCTGCTGGGAGCCACTTCTACATGAAATTTTAACCGATTTCTTTTCCTTCCCCCATTTCTGTTCGCACTAAGTCATGGGCAGAGAAGATCAATCAAAGGAAAACCAGTGCAGATCTGCTTGATTTTTCAGGATCCAGATACCGGTTGTAGATAAGGAAACCCAAAAAAACTGATAAGACACCTATGCCACAAAGTTCAACCTAGATGTTTTTAATGCTGCCTCTACATAGGTGCATGCTCTTCAAAGTTAAAAAGAACTTTTCACCAAGTTTACCAAAATTATGTCTTCAATTACTCATCCAAACCTGAAGAAAGGAGGAGGACATTCTGAAGAATGGTTGACTTGCATTGTATGGATAAAAAACTGGGATTTTTTTGGGGTCCACAGACGAAAAAGTCATTGGTTTGGAATGACATGAGGGTGTGCAAATGATGACAGGATTTAAATTTTTGGGTGAACTATCCCCTTAAACCAGAGAAACTCCAAACCAGAGACATTATGCATTGGTAATGCTGATGACTTAAGGGAAACTAAAGCGAACCTCACCCTCCTGGTCTTCGAGGGCAGGAGGAAGTCAGCCAGATTGAATCTGGCTACAATCATCAAGCTCAGCGTTTTCTCCTTGATGCTCCAAGCTCATTCAGAGCAGCTAATTTTAACTGCCATCAC
>NW_015770997.1:0-771 GCF_001515625.1 Sinocyclocheilus rhinocerous
TATATATATATATTTTTAAATGTTTTTAAAAGAAGCCTCTTATGCTAACCAAAGCTGCATTTATTTGATAAAAAAAAAAAACTATGAAATATTATTACAATTTACAACTGTTTTCTATTTTTAACATTTTAAAATGTAACGAATTTGTTCCTTTGATGGCAAAGCTGAATTTTCAGTAGCCATTACTCCAGTCTTCATTGCCACATGCTAATTTCATAATATCGTGCTGCACAATATTTTTGTGGAAACATTTTTTTTAGGATTCATTGAGTATAAAAGTTCAAAAGAACGTTTATTTGAAATAGAAAACTTTTGTAATATACATATTTTTGCTCTCAGTTTTGATCAATGTAATGCATCCTTGCTGAATAAAAGTATTTTTTAAACGGTAGTGTATGTAGACAATAACATGAACCAAGATAAATAAATGCTTCACAAAGAATTGCTAGTTCAAAGTTTATGATAACTAATGTACTAATGCTAACATATTAAACCTTATTGTTAAGTGTTGCCAAGACTATCTTGCTTAGTGGAAACATTTATTTGCACTTAAGCATATTCACACTCGACCCACCTGTCTGTACTGTGTGGGAAGAGCCCAGAGTAAGTCACTGACTTGGCTGGAGCCGAAGATGCTTTCTCTGTAAGACAAAACATGTAGCAACACAAACAATGAGACAGACTTTGTGATAAAAGCACATTCTGTATATATGAGTCACAGAGAATGGTTGAATTTGTCCTACCACTAAGCCGTGGAGAGCCCATAGTCCT
>NW_015770998.1:0-771 GCF_001515625.1 Sinocyclocheilus rhinocerous
ATTGTCACCACAATGTAGTAATTTGTGCCCTTGGTTTAATTTAGTAAAATCGTGACCACAATTTACATTAAACAATGGAACAAGTTCTTAATTCTTGGCCACAATATCTTTTTTTAATACTTTTTTATTAGACACTATATCTGCGTCTGAAATTGCATACTGCCTAGTAGGTACAGTGTTTGGTTTGAAAATGATTTCATGACCGTTAAAAAAGTTTGTTCGATATAGTATGAAATTGAATATGGGTCATATGAATGAAATTTAGTCATATTCGGACGCAGCATATGTCTCAGTAATCTCTCTATTATTTTGTTATTTCAGATCATACCCTCACTACGGCAGTGTTGGAATCACAATTATCAGGTTATTCTGTCATATGATGACTCAGCTGCATCTGGATATGAGGAACTCTGGCCACAGTGTGAATATTGGTGGGCAAACACATCAGATCCAAGCCATGTCATATCCTACCTGGAGGAGAGGAAAGCAGAAGGAAGACCAGGTCGGTAATAATTAGAAAACAAGACAAATTAAGTTTGATGACAAACTTTGATGTTGGCTTGACAAAGCCTTGTCTAAAAGTTTGAAACAACTTTGAAAGGCTTGAAGTTGGAAGATTTTTCTCAGACAAGTCAGAGAAAACAATAAAATGTTGCAAATATGTTTTAGCATCTTGCTAGCATATTTTAGTATATTACAGGGGTGTCCAGACTAGGATTGTGCCGATAGACTATAGTAGCGTTTCCCAACAGGGGTGCCGTGTAAAAAATC
>NW_015770999.1:0-771 GCF_001515625.1 Sinocyclocheilus rhinocerous
TTCACCCACGCAATGTAATTAATGCCAGAATCTGAAGCAAACAAGACCAGAGCCACAACAAGTGTGAAGCACGACAGAAGCCGTGACGCATCACCACATGGTCAGTAAAGCTTCATGTAAATACAGTCAGAGTCGATCAGCATCACACCTGTAACACAGCTGGACGCAGTGATGCTGGACGCTCGTCTCTTCTTGGATTTAGCTTCATTTTATTCTCATGTTTCTTAAAATGTTTGGTTGTTTTTACTAAAAACAGATTATTTTGTCTTGCTAAACCGTTGTAGGGTCTGTCTGCATCTTCTGATTGTTCCGAAGTCACAGTTTGCAGCACTAAACAATGCAAGCTCGTGGTTAATGAGAATGTGATCGTGTATCAGGTGTGTTATGGATGATGTTTCTGGATGAAGTTCTCACCAGGTGCAGACTGTCGGCTTTCTGCGTTTGTCTCATTCGGCTCTTCTGCGCCGCGATACGGTTCTTCTCTCTCCTCATCACCTTCCTTACCTCATTCGTCGAACCCTGAAAACCAGCACACACCAGTTCATGTGTAAGGTAACACAAAACTTTCACGACAACAAGAATGACATTTGCAATCCTTTTTGTTAGACATTCTCTCAGATCAAGTCTTTTTGTCATTGCAGAACACTTTTCAGGAGAGTTTCTGACCAGGATGTAGAGGCTGAAGGTCAAGTTCATCCTCCAGAGCATCTCCACGTATCCCAAGGTTAATGAATCATACACGATAAAACCAAGAGCATGTACATGTTTCTC
>NW_015771000.1:0-772 GCF_001515625.1 Sinocyclocheilus rhinocerous
ACACTGGCCAGGTCTGTGTATTTCTCTCTGCAGTAGCTCTGAGCTTCAGTCCAGGTCTTAGAGTCATATACCATAATATACTTCTGAGTGGCGTTTTCTCTACCTAAGATAAAAAAATATAAGTCCGTTCATTGGTTAATTCATCTGGCTTTTAAATGCATACATTTATATCTAAAATACACTGACATTTACAATTCGTTTTAAGTTTACAACTTGAACATTGAACATCTTTATAGTATCTGCTTGCATCTACATAACACTCAATAAACCTGATGTTTTTGGGTGGTACATTTGGGTGGTTGAGGCTTTGACTCAGCAACTAGTGTTTTACAAAAAGGAAACTCAAAATGTACATAAAAACATTAAATTGGAATGTCTTGCCATCATAGCAGACAAATGGATAAGAATTGTCACATAAATAATCAAACCATTTTCCATTACTATCCATGTAAACACATGGATAATAGTTCATTCCCAGCATTGTTTGGTTCATGATAAAAGTTCCTAAAATCTCTCTCTTCTTCCTGATAGAAATCATTGTCTTCCAGTGAACACTAACCCTAACAGTTTAGGATCTTTGACATTATAAGAAGAAAAAAAATTACTTGCAATGTCTTACCATCGTAGCAAACAAATATGAAATGATATTCACATGATGAATCAAACCAGTTTCCATTATAATCGAAAACACACATTTCATTCCCATTAATGTTGTTCGGTTCATGATACCAGTTCCTGAAATCCCTCTCTTCTTCCTGATAGAAATCATTGT
>NW_015771001.1:0-771 GCF_001515625.1 Sinocyclocheilus rhinocerous
AACGTACTAATGACTGCAGGATGAAGGGTGTGGTACAAGCATTACATACAGAGATAAGTGAAAGTGAGAAAAGGATATAGCACCCCTCCTCAATAGCACACACACACACACATGCTCATTCAGTGTCAGCCCTCTCGGTGGATGATAATAGGAAGCCACAGTGGGGCTGTGATTGCATCAGCGCTTTGATCTGACCGCTAATTGCTGGTGACAGACAGGGTAGCGACAACACCACTTCCCTGCTTGATGCGGGATCCTCTTATTCTAAGAGAAAGAGGGAGAGAGGCAGGGACGGGCTCTAGGAAGCTAAATTTAATCAGGGCCCTCACGGGAGTCCAGATAAATCCACATTAGCTTGGTGCGGAATTAACTAGAGAAAAGGAATCAGCTGTAAACCCATTAAGGTGATAGTACTAGGACTTGTGAAAGACAGACACTTCAACATTAGTGTCACTGATGATGCCTTTTATAATAACAAAGCTAACGTCATATGCAGAAGAATGCTACACAATCGGCTGGTCATTACTGCAAGGTTTTATTTTTTGCCATATCGCCCAGCCTTACTGCAAGTTTACAAAATGTAGCTTATAAAAGTAAGCTAAAAAAGACAGATGAGCAAAATGCTAAATTTATCAATTAAATAAATATCAATAAATATCGCAAAACTGATGGCTTAATAACAGTTGTTCCCTTTCAAGGGAACTTCGAACTGCATCCTCTAGGGGGCACTATGGGGAACGCCTCGTCGTGACTCGTGTCTGAAGCATACAT
>NW_015771002.1:0-772 GCF_001515625.1 Sinocyclocheilus rhinocerous
CTTTGAAACAAAAAAGCATGTTGAATAGCACTAACTGAAAAAAATGCATTGCATTAACAGTGCTTGCATTTTAATGATTTATCAAACTACCTGTAATAATTTTCTTGACTTCTTTTTTTGAGATTACAAACGTTTAAACTATTCCCCCCTCTCGTGTTACATCTGTGTATTCTTTGAACATTGATTATTGCTGCTTACAGCTCTATTCTTTATTTAAAGGTGAACAAATAGCTGCATGAGAATTCTGTAGACAACGGCCGAAAACATTTTCTTTTCTTACAGTACTTTTACTTTCCATCTGAATGAAGACTGAAATCTGTGCATGTGACAAGCATGTTTAAGTACACAATTACTAATGACATTGAAAATGAACACATTGACATTTCTCCAGATATTTAGCTGCTATGATCCATCCACGCTGCAGAACGTCTCTCAGCCTCGAGATTTAATCGCTGTTAAAGGTCTGGATCTCCAGATCAGACAACATGTTCCTGCAACCACAGAGGACCAGATTATAATTTGATTCTTGAAATGTTTCATTCAACTAAAATCTCTAGGGTTGCCCAAAAAGCAACACTTACCTCTGCTGCTCTGTGAGCTCAAACTCCTGCTGGACCCTCTGGATGAGTTTTGGGGTCTCGGGCAAACAGAAGCCAGCTGAGATCTGCACCAGCTCCACCGCCTGATTCACTTCACCAGCCTCCTTTACACACGTCAAGAACCTGTTCAACAGCTCCTCACTGAGAGAACAACACATCAGTGTGAATACTCA
>NW_015771003.1:0-772 GCF_001515625.1 Sinocyclocheilus rhinocerous
TAAAGTCTACTTTAAGATATAGTATAGTAAAAAAAAAATTGGTGAGAGAGACAGAAAAGTAGAGACTGAGAGACAACTGTAAAGACAGAATAGAGAGTGAAACTGAGTGTGGGCCGATACAATCCACCAAAAAGCAAGAATGTTTAAAAATAAAATCTTGTTTCTTCACATTAACGGCACTTTCTCCATCAGCTTTCATCTGCGGTTACAAATATGACGTTGAGAGACATGAGTCCTTTCCAACGCAACCTGCTGACCAAAACACACTGTCAAGACTTCTCAAACATGTCTGTTAAAAAACTGAACAGCTTCCAGGTCACTGGTACACATCTGCTTAGATTTTAACTATTTTTGCAAATTAGGAAATTACCCCAGAAATGACTGGCGATCACGTTTTACGTTTAACCCTGACGCAATCGTCAGGAGGAGTGACTGACAGCTTGACAATTTGATGTATACAGATTTCAAATGAAAACCTCTGGAAGTCTGCTTTAACGCTTGTTTGTCTCGGTTGGATTGAGACGTACGTGTTCCTGTTGCTGGGAAAATAATTACGGGAAAGGAAATCCTGAGTACAACTGTGTTTCAATGAAAGCACAGTGCGATATATAGCAAAACAAATTCAGGATAAACATCTTTCTTTGCCACTCTGTGGTCGAAGCTGGGCGTTCGGGTTTAAAACTAAATTCGATTTCCTCAAGCAAAGTTCACTGATATCAACATAGCGAAGTTTCATTGATCCACAACAAAATACACTTGCCCATGTTTCCCA
>NW_015771004.1:0-772 GCF_001515625.1 Sinocyclocheilus rhinocerous
TGAGTGACAGTGATAGATGTCCCACCTTCTGCTTATAGCACCACCCATGTCATACCTCCAAAAAAGACAACATTAAGAGATCGTTAGCATAGAATTTTAGAAATAAATTTACAGTGTATATTTGTTTTGTTTATTCCACATTTTCTGTGGGTTATTTGCTTTAAAGGTGTAGGCATATATATATTATATAGTTATATTTAAAGATATAGTTATAGTAATGTGTTAATATTTGATATATTTACTGTGTGTGCATTGTGATTACTGGATGTTATTTTTTTGCTCGTTTTATTGAAACTGACTATTAGTTCAGGTTTTGAATAGACGACCCCTCACATGTTTACAAAAAATCCCCTTTTGACTAAAAAGCCACTATTAACTTTATTTATTTATTTTCCTGCAAATGTTTAGTTTTTAATGTTGTAAATGTAATGATGCATTTTTTGTTACATTTTATTTTATTATTTTTTTGTCACTTGGTAACTTGTGCTAAGGCGCCAAGACCAAGTGGAGTGACCTAAAAGCAGGTGCATGTCGGCCCTTTTTAAAATGGACAGCAACATCAAAGATAAAGCATTTTGATTTGACATTATACAACAGACTTCTTGAAACACTCTCAATTTTTCCGATAAAAGTACGAGCTAATTCTCATTTAGTGGTTCCAGAGTCTGTGCTAATGCACAGTGGGCTTTTGGGGCCACTGGATATGCATACATCGGAAAGACCATGCTCTGAAACGTAGACAGAAGCGTCTTTTTTCATTTTGATAGAGACT
>NW_015771005.1:0-772 GCF_001515625.1 Sinocyclocheilus rhinocerous
AAGACTTGAGTCAGATTAAACATTCTTGAATGAGGCGCTCTCTCTTGTAATTTTGGCTTCTTTGAAGTTGCCATATATCACTGCTCCTCATTATAACCAGAACCAATGAAATGTTTAATCTCAGAGGATTTTGTTTTTCTGAAAAAAATCCACTGTTGCAATACTCTTCGAATGAGAACAAAGTTCAAACGGAATTCATTTAAAAGATATAAAAGAACGAAAGAAATGGGTGGATGGAAAAGTTCCTATTCTGATAGTGTTTCATTTTAACGTCTTCGTTTTAACTTTCTTAAAAGCATCCCTTTCGTGTGGTAAAATAAGGGGACTTCAACAGGGGGTCCGCCATACTTTGTATTAAAATTACTATAATAACTAACCAAAGCTAAAGAAGAAGGTCAAATTAAAGTGTAATGTAGAAGTAGGCTACAGGACTGTACATCAATAAGTGTACAGTAAGCATCATATAACATAATGTATTATATACAGTACATGTCAGACTTATCTCTTAATCCACCAAGGGCCTCAAGACTCCTGCTGTAAACCAAACGCATTGTATTTGATTGACATTAATGAGTCTCTGGATGTAGCTGAGTAGGAGATAACAAACGTCCAATGGTTTTGCCCTGCACCGAGTGCAGATGAAGTCTTCAGACGACCCTTGCTTTAGAGCCCTCACTTGTAAAGGTCTCAAACTTTGTCCCTCTCCCAACACTCATTCCAGTGTGTGAACTATGGGCGCATTAGACACGGCACTAAACCAGGGCAGCGGTCT
>NW_015771006.1:0-772 GCF_001515625.1 Sinocyclocheilus rhinocerous
ATCAGAGTATTGTCTTAATCGTGTTAAAATCAGAATATTGTTGTCTATGTAAACATACTCAGTGTTTGTTCCCACAAACACCTTTAATATGTAAACCCACAATAATATTACAATGAATCAAATACAATTCTGTTCACACACAGTTAGGTTATAAAACACAGTGACACCCAAAATCCCTGCAGTCATGTTTAACTCAATGCTTATAATATTTGTTCCCTTACACACTTAATGTAAATCCACAGTAATATTATGATGAATTAGGCTGTTTTCTGCCGGTTCGGTTGTTAAATGCCCCTGTTCTCTCATCGTTAATTATGGCGTTATTCTCCTGAGTCCATTAAAAGCCCAACACTGTTCTGCTGTGTTGTCTTGTACCAGACAGAGCCGCAGACTGCTTCCTGCTCAACTGATATCATTTAGTACAACCTAAACAAGTCTTTTGTTGACATGAATGTGTTCAATAACTTTTTTCATTATACTTATGCAGTTTGTCATTCCATAAATGAATGATTTGAAATTATTTTTACAAAACATTTATTATTATTATTATTATTAGCATCATACACATATGCAATGCATAAACCAAATTAGACCTTACATAAACTAATTGATCATTAGAATTCATAATTCTAATTTTATTTATAATTCTAATTATCAATTCTAATGATCTAATAATAAATTATAAATTGAGTATGTATAATTAGATCATTAGAAATTATCATTAGAATTTACAGATTATATATACTTTATTTTATTTCAGCCATTCTGGATG
>NW_015771007.1:0-771 GCF_001515625.1 Sinocyclocheilus rhinocerous
AAATAAAATAAAACCTTAAACTTTTTTTTTTCAAATAGTCGCCAAGGCAACATTTCTCATTTTCATTTAGTTTAACTAAAATAAAAATAATAAAAACTATTCAGACATTTAAAAAAATTAAAAATAAAAATGACAAAACATGCACAAAACACAAAAAACTAACTAAAAAACTAAAAATTAAAATTAAAACAAAAACTCTAGATCAGAGATTAGAATTCAGAGAATAGATCTTGAACTGAGTTTATGGACAAATATTGCCAGTGTTATTTTAGCAATGTTATTATGAATATTTTAAATTAGCTTTTATTTTTATATTTTCAGTTTAAATTTTAGTCATTTTTTGTGTGTGCTTTTGCCATTTAATTTGTCATTTTTTCTTTTTAAATATTTCTATTTAGCCTAAATTTTGTTTTTCACTTTAAGTTTTAGTAAATAAATTACAAAATAATAATAACTTATTTTATTTAAGTTTTTTGCCAAGGCAATGTTTTAATGTTCATGTATTTTTTATCTAATATTTATATAGTATTTTTTATTGTATTTTATTTCAGCTTTATTTAAATGAATGATGGCTATTTTTAATAGTTTTCGGTAACAACAAAAAAAAACCCAATAATAACAATGATGTGACATGGATTATTTTACCGATGTCCTTGCTATGTTTAACATTGCTGTCTATGGGAGGGTCAGAGAGCTCTCGGAGTTCATCGGAAATATGTTAATTTGTGTTCCGAAGATGAACGAAGGTCTTACGGGTGTGGAACGACATGA
>NW_015771008.1:0-772 GCF_001515625.1 Sinocyclocheilus rhinocerous
AAATGAACAGTCCCATCTGGCCCCCATCGTCATTGAGACAAAAGAATCAAAAATCACTCTTGAACTCATTATTGATTTGAATCAGTCCAAAGACTCACTAACTGAATCACATGGAATGATTCCTGAATGTTTAGTCATTCAGGAATCATTCCATATGATTCATTAAGCGAATTTTTGTACTGATTCAAATCAATCATTACTTTTTATGTCCAACTTGAAATGAAATGAGAACTGTGACTGCATTATGTTGTATTTAAGGCACATGAGATTTAAATATGTGTAGTTACGGACTAGTTTTACAATATTTCATTGAGGAAACAAGTTTTGAACTAATTGATAATATCAAATATGTTGTTCGTTATGCCAACTATTCTTCCAATAACTCATCTAGTACTAAAAGTATAATTAATGGAATTGAAACCTTAACCATTCAGTGTTATTGAAATCAGAACCAGAATTCAACATGGGTTCAATTCCCTAGCAACGCATGGGCTGATAATATGTGTACATTAAATGCAATGTAATTTGCTTTGGATCAATGCATCTGCCAAATGCATTAATGTAAATGTTTAATTACACATGATTCCCATCCCTACTTAGAAGTACAGTATGTTTTTCTGTGGTCTTTTGCTGAGAAGGGACGAGATGAGATGAGGAACTTTCATGTGCATCCTCATTGGGTAATGTGGAATCTGCTAAGCCAATCAAATCAGAGGCCTGCCTCACATGTAAGATAACAACAATTGTCTCCATGACGATACTGTAGTTTTCC
>NW_015771009.1:0-767 GCF_001515625.1 Sinocyclocheilus rhinocerous
AAACCCCACAGTTTTCTCTTCTGGGAAGAAAAAAAGAAAATAAATAGTAGTCAACACGAAACCAAAACTGACATTACTTACTTTTTTAATGCAAATATTAGTCTTGTGCAAAGGTTTGTAATAACTTGCCCCATTTCTGAAACAACTTTTATTTTTAATTCTGTCAAATACAGAGCACTTTTCTCAATCCAACCCAATTCCCAATGGATAAACTCCAGTCTTGATTTTTTTCTTACTGAATATCCTGTTTCACTCATAAATGTCACATTATGAAAGTCAAACAGGCTGTGAATGTAATTTTTTACTGACTTACATAACGTGTGATTTGGTACAAGTTTGAAGCACATTGAGTCTCACCAGGTTCTGAGTCTGAGTTTTCGGTTGGTGACTGGCAGAAACTGGATGGCATGAAAACATTATTCTTAGAAACTGTAAAAAGGAAAAGAAAGAAACCGGGCTAAATAGAAGAAGTTCTAAATGTACTATAAAACCTGTAATTATCTTCCAGGTGAATTACCGGAATGAGTTGGTGGAAACTGCGTAAATGGTGATGTTCTTCCTCTTTTGGCTGCAGGGTTGTAATTGCCATCTGCCGTATCAGAGTCTGGACAGAAACAGAAGGAAAAGTAGAAAAGAAGGAAAAAGGGAAATTAAAAAACAAAATACATTTAAATTTTAAAGACACATGCATACATGAATTCTTCATACAGAAATCATGTCCTCATATATATATATATATATATATATATATATATGTATATGTATAT
>NW_015771010.1:0-772 GCF_001515625.1 Sinocyclocheilus rhinocerous
AAGTACAACGATTCTATGTCTTAAGTTTATTTATTTGTTTGTTTGTTTATTTGCTTACTTGTTTTGAAAACTGCCTGTTCCTCCCCATTTTTATTTTATTTCTTTTATTTCTTCCCCATGCTTTTTTTATTTATTTATTTTTTATTGAACGATTTTGAATCCTCATAATATTTATTTAATCGAATTATATTGAATATTTTAATATGACTATGATTTAATATGAGTCAACCTGACTTTATAAGTTATACGAACAAAAGTCGTTTCTAAGATTCAGGTCAAATAGAAATAGTTGCTAGAAGTACATAGTGAAATATTTGTTCCTGTTCTAGCTTTATTTTTATTTTCATTATGACTCCATTGGTGATACTAGTGATTGAAATAGTACACACTTATGTTTTCACTTTTTATAGTGTTTAAAATAAGACATTTGAAATGTTTTTCATTTTAAAACACATACAGTTGCAGGTCCAGAGCTCCTGATGCGCAGGAACAAATATTCTAAAATGAAGTCTCCTGTTCCTTCCTGAAAGCCTGAAGCCACTGCCTTCTCAGCTTGACTGTTGTGTGTTTGTGTGTCTGTGTGTGTATTTTAGCAGACACAACGCCGCGTGACCTTTCACCTTCCGGACGGCTCTCAGGAGAGCTGCAGTGACAGCGGGCTTGGAGAGCAGGAGCCCAATAGCGGTGCCAGCACCACCCAGCCTCTGCCCTTGGGCTTCCCTCAGGAAGAGTACTATGAACAGACCTCACCGAACAGCCGCACTGAGGGTGA
>NW_015771011.1:0-772 GCF_001515625.1 Sinocyclocheilus rhinocerous
ATGGAAATATGCAAATTGATAATGCTAACACTCCTCTGCTGAGCACCTGATGGTTGTGGTTGTTTAAGGATAACAAAACAAAAAAAAGAGAAAGAAAACACATTCAATAATCTAGAGTTAAAGGTAATATACCAAGGTTGCACCTATTTCAGTGAAACCGCATGGTCGAGGAACATGGCTCATAAATGGACTGTCATTACCTCCATGAAGTCAAAGGAAACAGCACATAACAAAAGTTGTTCAGAAAAGAAAAACAAAACATTACAGACAGAAAGAAACTACCGCTCTGCGCGGTGAACATCCGTCAAAGTTCAAACGCAAATGCTGGGAGCGTTTAAGGGTTACAGCATCTGTCTCGATTTCGGCCCAGATGCCACAATATCTGATACGAAACTATTCCAGAGTGGCCTTTTCTTTTCTAGGCGTGGGCACTGATTGATTCTGTGTGGACTTAATTTTTTCATTCGGGCCCCGTGTAACTCTGCGTGGCAGCGTCTGTTTACATAGGCACGGTTGGCATGTTAGGTAAGCTACAAAGTCTAGAGCCACTGAAACAGATTTGTCTAATGGGATCTTGGTTTTCACTACGTTCTGGGAGGGATATGCCACAAATAAAAAAACATTCTTTTTTTGAATGCTATCGCCGTATTTCATTGCTCACACGCGTGCGTACGCAAGCGCACACTCGTAAATACACGGATACACTGAACTTGGTGAAGTTACACATTTCCAAGCAGGTTCCCCAATGAATAAGTGCTCTGACAGGACCAAA
>NW_015771012.1:0-772 GCF_001515625.1 Sinocyclocheilus rhinocerous
AAAAAACGTCCAAAGATTTAATGCGGCTCCATAGGGAATTCGCTTTGCTGAGCCTCCATGCTTCCCCTGCAGGAGTAAAAGTTTGTGTACTGTAAAAACATGCAGAGTGTTCTACTTTTTATCATATCTAAACATGTTGTTGCAAACTCCTGCATACTTTGAACCGCAGTCATACTTTGTTTCATAACCTCCAAGTTTCAGGAGATATTCATCATCAGCTATTATTCAACATCTAGTAAATGATTGTAGAATTTAGACTCCTTTGAACAAACCTACAATCCTTTTCTTTCTTTGTAGGTCACAATGGCCTTATTGCTGTAAGTACACACCAAATCTGATGTATCTCATGTATCTGACTACACCAGTTGCACAACAGTTTCTTCTGTCTGAAACCATCTGTTGTGATTTACCCAGTCAGCATATCTGCAGAAGGGAGGCCTGAAAACAGCAGTCCTGGAACGCAGACATGTACTTGGAGGAGCAGCCGTATCTGAAGAGCTTATTCCAGGTGCAAGTTCAGGTTTATCACCCAGACCATGCTTACCTAAATCCCCTACAGACTGGCCGAAGATCAGTTTCTCAAGCACTCAGTTATTATCAGTAATTAGAAATTCAGAACGGATATAGTACATAGTCTAAGCATTTTAAGTCAAGGTTTCTGATTGACCCTGAAGATATATTAAAATTCAGCTGTGAATCAGTGTAGTTTGCATGACTTTGGCTGTTTATTTCAGGGTTCCACTTTTCCAGGGCCTCCTATCTGCTCAGTTTA
>NW_015771013.1:0-772 GCF_001515625.1 Sinocyclocheilus rhinocerous
TTTTTTTCTTGAATAACTGACCTTTTACCTAATTTTGCTGGCTGTTTTTACTATTAAGGACTGTTATATAAATCAGTCCGTCCATCAGCTGCACTTCCTGTTAACTTTGTTTTTTGTTGTGTTAGGATAAAGACTTCCTGAAACCTCTGCTGCATAAGATTCACGTGAACCCGCCAGCGGAGGTGTCCACCTCTCTTAAAGTGTATCAAGGTCATACACTTGAGAAGACCTACATGGGCGAAGACTTCTTCTGGGCCATTACTCCAATGGCTGGAGACTTCGTCCTGTTCAAGTTTGATCGGCCCGTCAACATAGAAAGGTCAGTCTGTCTCAGGATGACTGAGAGAGAAGCACACACACACAGGGATCGATTGTAACGATGGCCCGATGACCTAGAGCCAGTGTGAGAGGACATTTGAGGGACCAGTATTACCATTTGTCTGTATTTATTTAATATACTATTCACATGCACATACACACACCCAAATTATTTATTTCTGTAATCTTCACCCTCTCCTAAAACTGATGTTCGCACTCACTCTAGAGAGCTCTAATCAGGAGACATCATTCACACGTGTCCATGTCTCGCTGTCCTCACAGGGGAGTAGAGGTGGCTAATGAGAAGCTTCTAAAATAAGACTCTGCAACCAAAAACCTCTGGAGAGGAAGACAGAGAGAGATGTAATGGAGAAAACACATTAGCCACGTTTACATGAACTCTTTTTAAAAAAATCATTCCAACTGATGAATCCAAACATAATGTTTACATGAA
>NW_015771014.1:0-772 GCF_001515625.1 Sinocyclocheilus rhinocerous
TAACACATAAACAGGTGGTAGTGTGTCGGCCCTGTCTGCCACATCACTGTCTCTTAATACGAAGCACAGAGCTTTGCTTCAGATATGTTTATATTGGTATGAAAGCGATGCTTGTAGCATTGCATTTGTCTCCGATGTTTCTACGGTTTTTCTTAGAGCACTGAAGAACATTGACAATTTATATGATCAGTGTTTCCCACTGGAAGTCGCACTCTAGAGAAACAGGATCTGTTACAGGAAATTACTGTCTTTGAGCAGCGTTTAATAAACGAATGCGGAATCAACCCATATAAAACATTGTAATGTAACCCACATGAGCCTGCTCAGTAACAGATACCGGCCTTAGTGTGTATGTTTATTAGTGCTGTTTGCAAAGGCAAGCATCTCTAATACAATTGCTCATACTTAAAGATGCAGAATTCGAAAAAATACTACTCAAATTCATATGTAAATACAAGTATCCACTTGTTAAGACTGACTTTCCGGGTCTAAACGCTTTATCAGATACCAAAAGCAAATAACAAATGGTGCTAATATACACTCACGGTGTGCTGTAATACTACCGAAATATCACGATGCTAACTTTTATCTTCATACCGAAGTCTCAGATGACCAGACTGAGATTCATCTTTTATGAATCTTTAAAATATTGGTGTGTGGGATGCAGTGAGCCTGGAGGCTGTAGTGTTCACTGTGATTTTAAATGTTTAGCTTAAAGGGATAGTTTACACAGAAATGTAAATTGTTATCATCATTTACTTACCCTCATGTT
>NW_015771015.1:0-762 GCF_001515625.1 Sinocyclocheilus rhinocerous
CACACACACACACACACACACACACACACACACACACTATTACGAATTAGAGTCTTTCCTAATAAAATAAAGCCATGTTGGCCTTTATGATGAATAATACTGTTAATGTCATTTTTTAAATATTTTTACAACCCTTTCTTAATTTGTGAAAGAAAACAAAGTATGTTATTAGTAAATTTTATAATAAATTTTAAAATAAAATAAAGAACACATGTCAGGTTGGCCTTTATGATGGATAATAATATCAATGTCATATTATATATTATATATTTTTAGATCCCTTTCTTAATTTGTGAAATAAAATCAAATAAAATAATGAAATGAAATAAAAAACAAAAGTCAAGATGGCCTTTATGATGAGTAATAATGTCAAGATGTTAATATATACCATCCGTTTTTATGCATGGGCGAGGAAAAAAAAAAAGTGAACTGAACTGAATTCAAAACTTCAACATTTTGTTAGTTAGTTTTTTTTTTTGTGCTAGTTTGGTATTCAGCATTGAGGAAAGTCACTCCAAACTATTGTCTCTCGTCTCCTTCCATCAGCTTCAATCTTTCACACACTCCTGAATACTGAGTGCTCCATCTCTCCAATTGTTCTCAAAGCTCACACACACCGGAGCGGACAGAGCCCTCGGGACAGGTGAGGGACCCTAGAACGTCAACAGCACTAGCTCGCAGGTGAAGTAACCTCAGATGAGCTGAGGCTTCACACCTGTGCCGTCTCCTGTTTGTGGCTATAGCGCTAGTTAAGTCAGAAAA
>NW_015771016.1:0-770 GCF_001515625.1 Sinocyclocheilus rhinocerous
TGTGTGTGTGTGTGTGTGTGTGTGTATATACACACACACACACACCAGCTAAAACAACACTCCTAATAAACTTTCGCAGTTTCTGTTGTTAAGGTGCATTATTAATCTCAGGGTGAATTTGTAGTCTGATAGATGTGATGCACTGCATTAAATGTGATGGATTGTGAATTAGGCTACAGCCGTGTGGTTTGACTCTGGGACTCAGTAAAGCGTGTGCTGTGGCGTGTGGTTTCAGGCAATAAGGAAAGCATTCGCGCAGCAGCATGAAAGAATAATTAGCTATTGAGCTGCTGTCAGATGCTGGACTGGTAAAAGCAGCGTGTCATGTGTGTGTGCAGCTCACGGTTACATCACAATCACTGCGTGGTGACACACACTCAGACGCTCACGCTTCACTGGCCCTCTAATAGCTGTTGTGGCTCATGAAGGCTTGTGCTTCGTTACACTCCAGGGTAATTACATTCACTGAACTACTGCTGCTGCTGTGTTTCTTATCTTGCCACTGTATTCAGTTATTTTAATCAGTGAGACATTAAGATGATAATGCAAGGCATGACATTTTGGAAAATGTCGCCAAGCAGCTTTAGATGAACTGAATGAGAACCAGTTTGTCTGGTGAAACAAATGACTGGTTTCAGTCTGTATTATGTTATGTGTTTAATGTATTAAATGTGCTTAAATGTATTTTTATATATTTTTACAGTGGTGGTAATTTTTTTTTTATTTTTGTTTTTTTACATTTTTAATTATAATATGTAATTTTACAAGAT
>NW_015771017.1:0-772 GCF_001515625.1 Sinocyclocheilus rhinocerous
AGGCTAAAGTTAGCATTTCCCAAGATCTCCTATTGTACCTTTAATTTACATGCATTATAATGTTCATGCATTATTGATATCAATAAAAGATGTTTACTTTTACAGTATACTATATGGGTTTTATTTATATATGTCACAATTGGACAAAACAGTTTGGACTCCAGACTAAAAGTTTGACTTAAAATGCATGTATTTTATACTGTTTCGAATGTTGGTTTTTTTTGTGCATTTTGCAACGGTTGCCCTGGAAACGTTTAATTGCGCTAGAGAACAAATGACTGAGTCGGCAGGCAAAAGAGCGGTCTGTTGAATTCATAGCTTATTGTCCCCCTTCAGTTCAGCAGACCCCCGCCGACTTCAAAGCATCAGGAGTCCTGTGGAGTGAGGGATATCAGATCAATGTTCCCAAAATACAAAAACACTGATTATCCAGACATAAACAAAGAACTAGATTCCACTTCAGAAAACCTATTAAGAACTCAGAAGCCAATAACACTGGTCTGAAGAATATCTTTACGGTGCAGTGATATCAGCCTTTGGAGCTCAGTCAATATTTAAAGGCCCCTATAAGATATGATTTTACATCTTCCTCTATTTTAACAACAGAAACTAAGGCTATCATATATATTAATAATTCAAATAATAAATAGTTATAATATTATTGTTATTATTATTAGATTAAAGTGGAGTTTTTTCTTGGTCGTGCAAAAATTGCAATTTTTATCATTTTAGAATTTTTATATCCTTAAGTTAAACTCCTTTCTCAACTAGC
>NW_015771018.1:0-772 GCF_001515625.1 Sinocyclocheilus rhinocerous
ATTACATTAATTAAAAAGAAATAATAAATGTAACAAACACATAACAAAATTACAAAAACTAAAGTTAAAATGAAAGCAAAAAATATAAAAATAAGGTTAATCCCAGATATTAATAAATACTATAATGTAAATGACACTAAAATAAAACAAATGACTGTCTTTATGAATGATTTATTGAATCATTCCCCGAATTAATTCATTCAAAGATACTGATTCATTAGAGAATAAAACACTGCTATAGTGTTAAAAAAGTAACTAGCAAGTGTGTCTAAAATGTAAGCACTCTATATTAACTCTATATTTAAGCAATTTATTAAAGCCATACCAGTCTGTTGAATTTAATAGACTTTAACCATTCTGTTTATTAGTAAATAAATGTTTCTAGTAAGACCCTTAGAAATAGAAACTTTTGAACATCAGTTACATTTGATTTACATAACATTTCAGACAGGGGTGAATGACATGACAGGGAAAGTTGAATATTAGCTCCTGTTTGGCTATTGGACTTTGTCAGCTCTTGACATTAAATGAGATACTTCAAGCTCCAGTGTCTCTTTCAGGTCCTTGGTGAGCTGCCAGAGCACTGTGCCTTTACGCTGGTATACGGTGTGCCCATCTACTGGTTGGCTGGGCTCAACAGCGCTCCCGACCGCTTCCTGCTCAACTTCCTGTTGGTGTGGCTGATGGTGTATTGTAGTCGCTGCATGGCCCTATTTGTGGCGGCAGCCCTGCCAACATTGCAGACTTCGTCTTTCATGGGCAACGCACTCTT
>NW_015771019.1:0-772 GCF_001515625.1 Sinocyclocheilus rhinocerous
TGGGCTTTTTGATGTATTTCATATTTACAAATGCTTTACATTCATGATGAGCCAGGGTAAATAAAATACTATCAATAAATATTATAAATGAATAAAACCTGACAATCAGAAAGCACAAAGAGACGTGAGTGAATTGTCTTTCTTTAGACTCTGTCCTTCTATATTCATATGAAAGCTTTACACAGTTAGTGCCTGCTGCAGCATTACACCGGCACAACAGTCACGGCAGCTCTAATAAGGGTAATTAATATCAGGCCATTTTTATTCCTTAGAAAGTTTCACAAGGTGAATCAGCTGTATATATGTCTACAGACCCAGAATCAAATGTGCTGAGCCGTTTGCATTGCTCTAACCACCTGCACTGAAATAAATAAATATACCCTTAATAACACACAACTTGAGTCAGCAGAGCTTATGCAAGGTGGAGACTTTTGCTTTCTGGAAACTAATAAATAAGGCTCTATCCAAGCGTGAGTTAAATACAAACTACTCACAGAAATAGATTGCATGCTGTATAACATACAACGTATTATGCAATTAGCACTGGAAATTCCAGTTGGGGTTATTGCACATGTAGTGGGCTCATTTATGTTTAAGTTCCATAACCTTGTAATTTATGAAAGCATTTTTAGACCTACTTTAGGCTATATAGCAGACTTTCAGAAATATGCTCTGATCAGAAAAAACTAACATGATGGAAATAAAGAGCTAAAGTTATCCATTGCCTAGTGAGGGATTGACAGTTTGCTTACATGAAGTTGTCAATTTGAAG
>NW_015771020.1:0-772 GCF_001515625.1 Sinocyclocheilus rhinocerous
TGTTTTATTTGTTATATTTATTACATATGTCTACGACATAACAATGCTTTTGCATTTTATACCTTGCTTTAAGTGTAAATGTTTATTTATTGTGCACAATATGTCGTGTACCTCAAAATGCATTGGTAAAAGCAAGTAAATAATTGTTGTTTAAGTTAATTTGTTGTATAAGATCAGAGCATCAAAATATGTTTGTATTTATACAAAACAAAAAAAATTCTGGCCTGTAAGTTATTATGGGCTATGTTGTAAGCTATGAAATAAGAGTCAGGACAATACAGCGCAGGCTATAAAGCTGCTATTGTTAAATTTCAGTGCAAACTAAAATATTTAAAGCATCTCTTACCGCAGTCTGTGTTTTTTCCTCCTCTGTTTCTCCTCAAGCGATCTTCATAATTTACACGGCGACCTGAAGAATAAAAAAATATATTTTTATTTAAACTCATTTGTTGATCGGATTTTTCTTCCAGCTCCCCGTTTTATTCAGGATTCTGTAAGTTACGTCTGAGTACTTGTGGTCAACACCTTACGTTTTCGATTGCAAAATGATGGAATTCACATTTTGGATGTGAATTCACTACCATCAGCGTTGACAGTTCTTAGAACCAAAAATGTATCACATTTTTACATGATAGCCCATTTTTTAATAAACGAATTATTTCGACCCTAGAAGATTGGACTGGTTTTAGGAGCAGTCAAAGCTGTATCTGAGAGAGGGAAAAAAACGGACATAAGCGATTTTACACAAAGAGATGCTGGCCAAAATATTTAG
>NW_015771021.1:0-772 GCF_001515625.1 Sinocyclocheilus rhinocerous
TCGCTGGGAATGACGGCATCTCCGTTCTTCACCCATTTGATGGTGAGAGCGGGTGAGCCGGTGACCTCACACTCGAAGATGATGTCTGTGGCTTCATGAGCAAATATGTTAGCTGGTTTCTTCAGGAACTGTGGGGAAGCTGAGAAGAAAAGCAATAAAACAAAACAAATCATGTGAGCATGAGAAACCGAACATTTGTTTCTTCAGAGAAATAATGTTTCAAATGTCTGTATAGCTTAATGCCAGTAATGATTTCGGGAAAGCAATATGATTCGATTAGGAAAAGAAAATGCTGCTTTTGACTTTTCCCAACCTCTAAAAATACCCTAAACACCAGGATGTGGCTAAAATATGTTCTTCCTAATAGCCAGAGGAAAATGCATAACCTCCAAAGGCTTCCCATTAGCAAATGAGGTTATTTGATCTTGGAGAAGATAAACAGGACATAGATAATCTCAATAACAAGGTAGTGTGCACCAGAATGATTCAGGCCTGTCTGTTGGGATGTAACTGGATTGTTGCTCTGTGCTGTGCCTGATTCTCTACCACACAACCACAACCCTCAGTTGTTGTGTATTTTATACGAATTGCACATTTACAAAACATTACTATCACTTGCATATGATTAATACACTTGCCCTCACCCTTGCATAAATCAGTATGTACTGATTGAAGGCTCTGATATTTAAATATTTAAATAAAAGTATGAAATAGATATTTGTCGCTCAGACCATACACAGTACATATAATTATTTTTAAACAGAGAAATAAG
>NW_015771022.1:0-772 GCF_001515625.1 Sinocyclocheilus rhinocerous
GCTGTGGAGAATTACTCAGATAGGCCACAGATATTTCTCGCTGACACCCATTAGCCTCAAATATCCAACCACTTCATAGCAGACGCAGCTGCTTTTCCACAGAAATATTTTACCCCTCACAACCCCATAATCTTAAAAAGAAAAGAAAAAAAAGAACAGAAAAGAAATATGAAGAAATGTAGACCATAAAATGAACTACAACTTTTAACTTAGAATTAGTTAGACTTTAAATCAATTTGATTGAATTGCAGTTATAATTAATAACTGCAATTTTGCTTAATTTTAGCCTCGCATATTAAGAACGTTTTGAAATGTATTACTAATGCATAATATTCTGATATTCATAACAACAATAACCAATATTATATTAACATAATATTATAATTAGGTTGGATTGGTTCCAAAAAAAACAACAAATGAGTGTGAATGGAAAGTGAAAAGAAATATTCAAATTATTCATTTAATTTATTTATTTATTGAAAGCTTTTATTAAATTATTTAGTATTTAAAATATTATTATTCATGTCATCTTACTCTTGTGCAGTATTTTTAATATATGTAGCCTTAAAGGAAATCATAAGTTTTATTGTTGAATAATTCTAGTGTAAATAAATGACAATGACACCTTTTCAAGGTGTATGTTTATGTCTTATGCTTGCCCTGTAATGAACAAAATGGACTATTAAAGCATTAATTGTTATTATTTGTTAATCAGCAAATCATTTGTTAATCAGACAAAGTGTCATGATTGTAAAAAAAAAAAAAGTTTTTT
>NW_015771023.1:0-772 GCF_001515625.1 Sinocyclocheilus rhinocerous
ATGCAGATCGCTTAATATTGTAAAACAGTCAATTGTGCCAGGGTTCATTCTCTTAAAATGAGCTTTTGTTATTGAGTCATCAATTCTGCAGGTGTTTTTGATGCGACATTTCCTCAGCGAGGGGTTTCTAAACTGATAGAGATGCACCACCTCCTCCTTTCTGTAAATTATATCAAGACTGCATCATGATTTTCCATCTGTCTCATTCCCCTGGGCTTGGTTCAGATAAATGCCACAACCAGAAAATCATAACAGAAACAAACAGAAAATCAAAAGCCGGGGAAAGTGTTTTGTTTTACTTTTCTGCACACATCCATTTTTATGTACCTGCTTAGTCTAGGTGCATTTTCCTCCCTCTCTCCTTCCCTCAGCGTCTTTGTGTGACTTTGAATCAATGACCTCCCTGTTTACCTCTGCACCACTTTCTCCTCCCAAAAAAATCAATGTAGATGAAAAATGAGCAAAGATTCCCGGTGCTGTCTTTTCCCCGTGCACGGATGGGGGTCCCAGAGGGAGGCGTTGGCCCTGCTGCTCAGTAATTCAGGGTTTAGGCAGGTGAAGTGAAGAAGAGGATATAATGCCCTGGCGGGGGCGTGCTAATTGGGACATTGAGTCGGAACAGACAGGAGGCGACACCGATTGTGTTACCGGCCAGGCTGTCGGGTTAATTTAGCCATCAGAGAGGTTAGAGTTGGAGGAACGTCTGGGGATCTCGACATGCCTCCCCCTCAGCAGGATCCAAACCAAGTGAATGTAACTTTAAAGTCCCCAT
>NW_015771024.1:0-757 GCF_001515625.1 Sinocyclocheilus rhinocerous
AAGGCGCTTGGCTTCGTCGATGAACGGCCGCTTCTCGCTCTCGGACAGAAGTTTCCACTCGGCCCCGAGTCGCTTGCTTATTTCCGAATTGTGCATTTTGGGGTTCTCCTGTGCCATTTTCCTCCTCTGGCCCCGCGACCACACCATGAAGGCGTTCATGGGTCTCTTGACCCGGTCCGGGCTGTTTTTCTGGTTGTTTCCCGAAGAGTTGGTGTTCCCCGTGCCCCCCGTGTTCGGCTGAGGTGCCGGGGGTTTCAGCTCGGTTTCCATCATGCTATACATTTAAAGCGATTTTGTGAAAGTCTTCCCCACCAGAAGTAAATAGAAAAACACGCCAAAAGTCCAAAGTGGAGGCTGGCGAAGTTACCTTAGCAGTTCTGGTAACTTTGCTGAGGAGGTAAGCGCTCTTAGGTCCTGTTGTGCCCACAAACTTCTTTTCTTAGTCTTGAAGAATCAACACAAACTCGGTTTTCCTCCTCGCCAGAGCCCTTGTCAACTCCTGATACTTTTTGAACAAGTTAATAGACAACCATTCATAGAGCGACTGTCAGCGAATATAAATGGGTTTGTCGCTGACCAATCAGAGCGCGTCTGCTCCCTCAGCCAAGACTGTGTGTCTCTTGGATTTGCATAAAGGGGCGGGGTTACGGGCGGTCAGCAGTGCAGCGCTGAGCCACAGAGCCACAGGCAGCACTTCTCCACCAATGAACACTGCGAATGTGTGTGTGTGTGTGTGTGTGTGTGTGTGTGTGTGTGT
>NW_015771025.1:0-772 GCF_001515625.1 Sinocyclocheilus rhinocerous
TCATTACACCAAATACACAAAATACTGTTCTTTTTAGCAGCATCAGATGACCCCTTTAAAAAAAAAAAAAAAAACCCTGATGTTCCCTGGTGAAGGTCCTTCTTTTGTGGATTTAATAAGTGAGATATGCGCTGACAGGTCATTCTTTGCTATGCAGTAACTTTTCATGTCCCCATCATGTATGTCTAAATATATTGGATAAGTGAACACAGAAATGAATTTTTTATAATTTTACTACTTTAGTTGTTGTGATGTTGGGTGATGTTGCCATTTTTGCCATTTCCCCAGCTTCTAATTTGGACATTTTGCAACTTATTAAGAAATTAATGCTTATATAGGGTTTCTCCGTGCCCTCAATCTCACTTTCCATTAATAATGTTAATAATATCAGTTTAACTAACAAGTCTGTTTCTTAAAGGGATAGTTCACACAAAAATTTAAATCTGTCATCATTTACCCATCCTCAAATTGTTCCAAATCTGTGTGATTTTTGTACTTTTACTGAACATAAAAGACAATATGTTGAAGAATGTGGGTAACCAAACAGTTGATGGTCCTCATTGATTGCCATTGTATTTTTTCCATACTATGGAAGACAATGCGGATTGTCAACTGTTTAATTACAGTTTATGTTCAAGCAGAAGAAAGAAATTCATACAGGTTTGGATCAACTTGGGAATGAGTAAATGGTGACTGAATTTTCATTTTTTGGGTGAACTATTCTTGTAATGACACCATCCATGCACTGAAAAATTCTGTAATGTTTTGTGGT
>NW_015771026.1:0-772 GCF_001515625.1 Sinocyclocheilus rhinocerous
CACATCTTCATCTCTCCTTTCATCTGTTCTCTCTCGTTCCTCCATCTCTCTGTCATCTCCTTTTGTTTTCTGTTTCTTAAGATAAGAAGACACCTTTGCCGACATATACCGCCTTTGCAGGCATTTTACGGAGGTTAGGAATCCAGTATTTGTATAATATACTGACTAGTCATCTCAAACTATCTCTTTTCGCTGAAATCTCACTCTCTTCGGTCGGAGGTCTGTCATATGCACTGATTAAGAGTGAAAGAGAGACTAAATTATGTAGAACTTGCCAGAAAGGTGATATACAAAACCTGGAAGAAGAGCTAAATTAATTGTGATGATGCAAGACAGACCTTTATTTGGAGACTAATGAGTCCAAGAGATGAACTTCAAGCACCCACATCAGCGATTAAAAGACGTTCTGAAGAAATACGAGGTGTCATAATTAAACATTAGAGAGGCTTGATATCCCTCCAGATGCATTACATCTGCAATTGGCAGAATTTAAGGTTTAATCGCTTGGTTAAGTCCAGCGCTTCAGTTTCAGGATTCTATCTCCTTTAATGTGTGAACGTTTATGCAGAGGGTAGTTTTTGTTTCACAGATGGAAAATGAATGGAAACGCTCTCATGCAAAACAGGAGACAAAGTAAACTCATTTGATTCTCTCTCCGGTTTGGTTGTGTACATAGTGCCAATCAATTCTTTCTCATATTGAGTTGAATGCTGAGAACAGAACAAGCAATCAGAAAACACATCAGCAACCAAGAAGCAAGGGAAGGAACAGA
>NW_015771027.1:0-772 GCF_001515625.1 Sinocyclocheilus rhinocerous
TGTTTAAAACGCCACAGCCTACCTGAGTATTGTTGCTGACCACGTCCATCCCTTTATGATCACAGTGTATGATCTTGGCTACTTCCAGCAGGATAACGCACCATGTCACAAACTTGACAATGAGTTCACTACAACTTCTGATTATTTCATGTTTATATTATCATAATTTTAAACATTCAGTAATCATACTTTCAAGGTGGATTTCCATCTTTGAAGACTGAAAGTCTGGGTGTGGGATAAGGGTAAAAATAAAATGAATTATTTCTGAATTCCCTCCCACATCATTTAATTTGTTTTAAACGGCTTTCCTTGATTAAAACCACGACAGTCCATTGATTTTACTGCTGCAAATTCCAGTCTAACACGAAACCGTGAAACACTTTAATATGATCTAAAAACGATAAAAGATAAAAAAGTAAAAAGATATGAACTGCCTGAGGATGAAAAGCTCACATGAAAAATGCAAAAGTAGCAAGAGATTGCCTAGCAAGTATTTCATTCTGGATTAAAAGAGTGATTTGGGTAGATTGATATCATTTAAAATATTTTCTGCTTGCTGCAGAGAACTGGCAGCTGCAGTTTTAGATTCTCTGAAAGGGAACGGATGAGAAAGAGTCGGAAGGATTATTATGTCAGACACCCACAATGCTGTGCCAACTCAAGTGTTTAAGAGTCACATGGGTCATGATGAAATGAGTGCGCTCTGAAACTTCCTTGAACCCTGAAATGTATCCGCTTTATCTGCGACCTAAAGGACCAGGACCTCTCTTCG
>NW_015771028.1:0-772 GCF_001515625.1 Sinocyclocheilus rhinocerous
CTTGCCTTGCCTTATATTTAAAATAATATATTATTTAAAAAGCAATTATTTATTAAGGGAAAAGAACCAATGCTGTTATAGATAGAGAAATAACCCAATATCTGAGTATCGATAAGAACAGTAGTATCAATAAAATTCTAGATACCCATCCCTACTCAGGAGAAAATGGTGGTGGGTACAGATAATTATGGTAATTTTCTTGTACAAAAGCAAGGTCTTCCTTGTTTTCCACACCAAGCTCTTGCAACCCATTCAGCAGTGAAGTCAGAGTTTCATCCGAGTGGCCCGGTAACAATGACAACACCAATTCTTTCATGATTACTTCAACCATTTTCTGAAAAGAGAGTTTGGTCAGACATGGAAATAATTCCATTTGTCAATTTACTATGGTTTTAGACACATATTTGAGTTTTATTACTACAACAGGCTGGACCTAAAAGAGTGGAACTATACAAGTCATCATTCCTGACCAAACTAAAAGTTTCCAAGTTTGCTGCACTTTTCAGTCACACTGTCCATTGTCCATGTCGATATACTGTATTTTTACATCTTCATTTTCAAATATTGAATCAGCTGACAGTTTTGACCCGACTGCGATCAAGAGTCAGGTAAAGAAAAGGCAGAATATTTATGAATTAGATTGGATTGTTTAAATTACATCTACAAGTTTTCCAACATTTCCACAAACAGTAATCACAAAGTACACTCACCCTTTGCACTATATACCAACTGGGGGGAACACAAATTAACTATTTACAGCTATATAGAAAAC
>NW_015771029.1:0-772 GCF_001515625.1 Sinocyclocheilus rhinocerous
CATCTCGATTCCGGGAAGTCCTGCAACACCTCGAACCCTCGGCCAGTTTCCCACCTTCTCAGATCAAAACAAGGGCACTAAGGGCCTTCTGTCCGGTTTTAAAGTGGACCTAACACCGCCTTACTTTATTGACATGGGAGACATGGGGGATCCGCCAAAAAGTAAGTTATGCTTTAATGTCTATATGTGTGTCTAATGACACTTACTGTTAATATTGGCGATTTATTTTCAACCATGTGCCTGTATGCCGATCATTTTATATGAATTTAGTAGTTTGTTTCGCGTTCTGCAAAAGTTAAAAAGTTCTGAAGAGACCGGAGGGATCGTGACAAGCCGGTGTTATAGGGCTGACACCGCTCTTCCTCACTTTAAATCACTACAAATAGGACCCATTCCTGACCATTTAATTTTTGTTAGTTTATTATTCATTATTATTATTATTATGCTATTGCTATTATTATAGGCTATTAATAATAATAGGCTAATAATAATTAGGCTATGTCGATTCTAATTCTATTCCATTTTTCAGTTATAGGCTACACCGTTATTATCAGCATCCAGTATTGTTTTTAAACATGTCAAACGTGATTAAATATATGTTTAATCCAACACACGAGTTATTATATATATATATATTCACATAATTTGAAACATCATATGCTTTCTCTTTCAATCAGAAAAGCGTCTAATCTCGTTGTGTGTCGGCTGTGGGAATCAAATCCATGACCAGTATATTCTGCGCGTGTCCCCGGACCTGGAGTGGCACGCGGCG
>NW_015771030.1:0-772 GCF_001515625.1 Sinocyclocheilus rhinocerous
CCGGAAAAAAAAAAAAAAAAAAAAGGCAGCTGAATGTGCAGTGATCAAGTCATTTTGTACTTGCAGACTTAAAAAGAGTGGAGGCGTACTGCTGAGTGAAATAAATCTCTCCATTCAAACCTGTTGTTGTGTCTTTTGTTCTATTGTCCTCACCTGCCTTTGGCTGAGTTTGCTTTTGCTGCGTGATAAATCACCTTAAAGACTGTTGCCTCTCCGTAAAGTGCTGCGCATTCAGCCATGTCAGATTTAAATAAGAAAATGATAAGACAGAAAGAGGACCTGCCACATTTAACATGGGAAAATGCAGCGCTGGCATCTTATTAAAATCAATAAGAGACAGACTGGCAGAGATGGGTGATCCATAGGCAGCCAAAATTTGGTCCAATGTTGTTTATTTGCCCTGGAAAGTCAGATAGGAAACCAGAAGCGATCTGTATTTAAACTTGTGCTGAAAGCTAAAGTGGCCACTCTGTATCAGGGCTCAGTGACGGCGATTGTTAGACAAGTAGGTTGTAAAAGAAGTGCAAATGAATCCTAAGTAACAGTGAGCCAAAATTGAGCGTTTCTGCAATAGTTTTCCACTCAGTGCCTTTCAGTGTAACTCTGAATAAGACCAGAGAGCATCTCTCTTGTTCAAAAGAATATGGTTAGAGTCAGACATGTTCCAGCAAAATGACTCATCGATTTCTGCAGGAGTGAGACATCAGATTCGGATCTGATGCCAAAAGGAGTCAGCAGCCTATTGTTTTTGGAGCGGGGGGCAATCATTTGA
>NW_015771031.1:0-771 GCF_001515625.1 Sinocyclocheilus rhinocerous
CTTTGGATAAAAGCGTCTGCTAAATGACTAAATGTAAATGTTAAAGCACATAATAACTTACTAAAATTTTAATAAGCAAATTTCTGGCTTTAAGTAAGCATTTATATGTTTAGAACGTTTGAGTTGTAAGATTGTTGCGTTGTTAAAATAAATCAATAGATAAATAAAAAATAAAAAAACTCATCTTTTTTTAAAAATGCGCTTGAGATTCCCGCTCTTTGCTGCATTCCATTTCCGAACGTTCGTATTTCGCGATGACGTCACGCAGCAGTCCCGTTTAAACCTAAACGCATTTACTGGCAGACAGTGATAGTGAGGCTCTGAGCGTTTGTGAAGATTGTCACTCGAGCGAGTTTTCAGAGTGGTAGAGAAACTCTACATAGGAAATTCTGCTGACAGAAACATATAGTGTACTCGAGTCAGCACAGAGTTTGTCCGCTTTCGCCATCACGATGCCCAAGATGCAAACGTATTTGTCGCACGGATTTAATTTAGTCTGTTTAGAGACCGACAGCAGCGTTATTATATCAGACATGTCATTTAATATAAGAAAACTAAACCTATTCTGCAACCTCTTTTGTTTTTCAGAATCTTTGTACAAATTATACATAGTGCAAGATTTGATAGGAACGGGAAGCTTCGGCACGGTGTTCAAGGCGATCCGTAAATCCGACGGCCGAGAGGTAACATACTTTAGTTGTTTAAAGGTGCGCATACACGTACCACTGCTCTGCAAAATTTAGACTCTAAATCTACAGCTAACTAACCTTT
>NW_015771032.1:0-772 GCF_001515625.1 Sinocyclocheilus rhinocerous
AAGATTAATAACACCTGGCTTTTAAAATGGAAACCTGTTCCACTCTGCTGCCCTTTCCTAAAGCCCTTTAATTAGAACAGCGAAATGATCTCAGCAGAGAGAACCTGCTTCATAAGCAGAAAATGATAACACTCCCAATACGTTATCCAATATCCTCTGCTCCACACACTCTAGACAGAATATGCAACATGCACTAAACACATTGATCCAATAGCCTGTTTTCTATTATATCTGTTCTTGGAAATATCTTAATTGGTTTGCAGAGGCATGTGTTACATTTTCTCAATGTAAATTCATGCCATTTCCATTTGATGTTTAAAAGGTTTACGGGTTAAATGTCAGTGTTTAGCTAGTTAGCATTAGCTGTCAGCCTCTGTTGTAATTTTACACTCCACAGACAAAAGTGTTTCTTCATTCGCGGCCAATTAAAAGTAGACAGGTATTCTGCTGAGATAACATTTTTAGAAGGCAATATATAAATCTGAAATATTTCATACAGAGCAATATTTTGTTGCAGCCAGTGTTTTACTTTTAGTAAACAGTAGGTTATATTAGCTTTAACTAAACTGAGTACAACCGACCAGCTCTCTCACATATTTCTGGTTCATTTCAATTAATGGTTTAAATGTGCATGACCGAAAGTAGTGATGTCCAAGGGGTGAATAATTATTAATTAGTAATTAGTCTGTCCATTTTCATCCCCCTAATGAAATATAAAAATAAATAAATAAAATGTATATACAGTGGGTACGGAAAGTATTCAGACCCCCTT
>NW_015771033.1:0-772 GCF_001515625.1 Sinocyclocheilus rhinocerous
TTGCTGCCTATATAGAGTGCTCCAAATCAGTCACTTCTAAGAACCCATGACAGTTAGGACGCCGCCTTTGGAGCCATTTTTGCATTCCATTGCTCTGCTTTTCCATTGTTTCTCTGTAAACATGCCTTAGTCGTGTTACACCATTGCGCTTATGTGCGTCTTTTGCAGTGTAAAAAGATGGAGTTCAAGTTAAAAGTTAAACTTTTTTAAAAACCTGGCTTTCTTTTTGTCATTCGACTGCCCTGCGAGTAATTTTTTTGTAAATAGCCACACAGAGCGTGTCGAAAAACAGCTGGAGTACAACCAACTGCAAATCCTTGTGTTGTTTTTTGTTTTGTTTTTTAACTTGACATGCCTTAAAAATGCAACTCTCATATTGCAATATGCTGTAAAAAAATAAAAAATAAAATCAGACAGACATGACACAATGGTAAAATACGTGCAATGCATATGCACATATGCCAACAATTAAAAAAAAAAACAGTGTATATGAAATGCGTGAATGTGTTCAATGTTAACCTAAAAAGGGTGCTGCCTACAGAAATAGTAATATGGGAGGAAGCTCACTAAGTTTTCACACAATTCACAACAGACAGAATATAATCCATCATTATTTTAATGGAGCAATTTGCATCTTACTACACACACTTATAAATTATCCAGCGCATGGCTTAATGCCAAATCAGGCTTCTCTATTTACAGAAATAAAGGACGCCAGGTGACATCAGACTCGCCCTCTCCAGTTTTGGCTTTTAGTGCAAGTCATCATTAG
>NW_015771034.1:0-772 GCF_001515625.1 Sinocyclocheilus rhinocerous
GAAATAACATCAGAGATGGCAATTTCAAGGCATATTGGGATCTGGCCTCATAAAATCTTGGCCAGATTCACAAAAATCTTTTTAAGACATTTCTTAAGATAAATTCTATTAAGTAAAGAAATATTTTCTTTATAATGAGAGGTTTTAGTGAATGTACGGCGGTTCTTTCCCGAAGACTCGCCGATCAACTTGAAAAACAGCTGTAGTTATCTCAACAAGCGTGCACAATATTTACTCGACATTTTTTTAAATGTGCTACATATTTTAATTATTTTGTACTGAATGCTTCTCGTAATAAAAAAATGAGGTCCACATTTCAGTCGATTTTAAGTTGTTACTACATTTCGAATTTAGTCACATCACACTTCACATTTACATTATCAATATCAGAGTTTAGAGGTCGAACAATTGCTGGAACAATCCCAGATAGCAACAGCAACAGTCATTTTGCTATCTGGGATCGGTTATCGGCAAAAAAAACCCAATAGGCCTACCGATAGTTTTTCCGGGTTGGTCTTTTGCTGGAGCGGCTAGAAAGGTCTAGTGACGTGTCGTTCCCGAAAGATTCGGCTGAGTCGACTCCTTTAAGTGAACGATATGAGTCGGCTCCCATCTGAGAGCCGTTTTTTAAACTGAAATATAGTGTAATTTAACAAAACTGAATATTACAGGATATTTAAAAATATATATATTTTATTTTTTTAATGGTTTAGTTTAATTACTCTGAATAATTTAATTATACTTGTGCACACATACCAGACATGGGTCAAAA
>NW_015771035.1:0-772 GCF_001515625.1 Sinocyclocheilus rhinocerous
ATTTCTGTACTTTGAGGTGGGGCAACTGAACACCAGTGGGCGGGGCCTATGTCAAGAAGAAGACTATTCATCAATGTCTTGCTCTGGAGGCAGAGTTTATGCAAATGTTTGTTCCCCCGTTACGTCATTATGCACCTCAGATCCAAACGAGCCATTTTTGGAGCTTGATTAAAGAAACGCTTTGTTTATGAGGAGGACGTTTTAAGTTATGAAACTTGCAGGATGTTTTAATGGTACAAAGACCAATTATATGCCAAAAGATCAAGGCTAATTTGATTTCTCCTGCCATGACCCCTTTAAGTCTTTTATTTTAAAAAATATGTCATCAGAGCCCTTCAAATTAGAATAAAGACATTTTCATATCTTAACAGCCACTGCATCTGTCTGAATCAGGCTTTATAATGTAAAACTTTTTTAAAGAAAATATAAATATGAAGGAATTGATTACATAATTGTACATTGTTGGTGCTATCATCTCTAATTAAAGAACACACAGTTATCATCACAAGTTAGATTGATAGACCACACCCCCAAAACAGCAGTGAAACAAGAGAGTCTGTTGTACTTGTCCTCTCATATGAGCAAGATGTTCACGTACACGGTGTCTGTCAGCACTGGCAAACAGGAGTTTGCTGAGACAATTAATGACATATACCTGACGCTGGTGGGCACGGAGAGATGCAGTGACCGAACTCTACTGGACAAATCCGTTGTTGACCATTTCGCAAGAGGATCGGTAAGAATTGTTCTTTCCCTTACAAATTCAGGACAA
>NW_015771036.1:0-772 GCF_001515625.1 Sinocyclocheilus rhinocerous
TTTTTTCTCCAGTTGTCTCATGTGGCTGATGGCGGTGTTGTATTTAGCCGCTGTTTCTCTGTGCTCGATTTCACTGCGTGTCCTGCTTTGCTCCGCCTCCATCACCTGGAACAGCCAATCAGAGCAATTCAGAGAAATTAACTGCATAGCATAATGCCCAAAAGAACAGTGGCCTACACTAAAGGACCGTATGGCTTATGGTTTTATCAGTTGTGTTGTGACTCTCACCCTCTGGGTGGCGTGGTTGAGCATCTCCTGCCAGGCCGAGTCAAACTGCCGGCTGTCCTCCTCCAGCAGACGCTCCTCGGCCAGAGCGATGGTTTCCTTCGCGGCCCGGAGGATCTCGATGGCCCGCTGATACTCCTGCGTGGCTCTCTGAGCTTCAACCTGAGCCTGAAAGACGAAAACTTCAGAGACTGAGGATGCTTTCACAGATTTGGTGAAGAACGAGCTGTTTGCTTTCCAAACTTTTGAAAGCAACTCGTAAAGCAACCTGGTGTTATCTGCAGACTAACACATGATGCATGTCTCAGCAGCTCATATTCTTCATCTCTTGCAGTGCATTGATGACAGTTGCAAGCGAGCACATGTTAAGACGTTACATAAGTGATGATGACGCTTCCTTAGTGTTACCAGGATACAGCAGTAAACAGCTGCTGTCAATAATCACTCATTTGCTGCTCATATTAATGATGCAAATTTACCACATAAAGTGCCATGCACTACAGTGTGAGAAGTTCTGCTGGGAAGTTTCTACCAATGAAGAAAGAAC
>NW_015771037.1:0-772 GCF_001515625.1 Sinocyclocheilus rhinocerous
ATGAATATGTGTATGGATGAGTCGGCAATGCAGCGGTTCTAGACACGGCAAAGTTTATGTCAGCTTTCCCCGGCCACAAATCGCACTGACCAAAGGAAGTATGTCGGCTCCTCTGAGAACGCTGGTGTCACCGAAGTCAAAGTTGATTCAAACTGTATTTTACTTTGTACACAGCCCACCTCCTGATTTGATATACAGATCTTTCATCCCAGACAGGAGCTTGTTTTGTTGTCTCTATGGTATTATTTCTAATTATAGCGTTCCAAGGAATGCTAGAGATTCTCAGAGGTTTTGAAGGATTGATCGCATGGTAAATATTCATTAAGGTCCACAGCAGGTCAATCATTATCTCTGGTGTATTCATGCTCCCTCAATGTCAGATTTACTGTTTTCCAAATGTCTCTTCAGCTAGATTTAAAGATACACACACATCTGAGACGCATAATGTCACGCTAAACTGGGTTCCTCGCCAGATCTTTAGTGTGTCTTTTTTTCTCCGATTTGAATTTTTAGGGCATCTATGGATCTTTACAAAGTATTGAGATTGTAAAAAAAAAAAAAAATTCTATGTCCAGTTCATTTTTGGGATCAGTTCTGCTTGTACTGTCCATTTCAATGCACGCAGATTGAGGGAATCAGGATTTACTTATTTTAGTATATGTATATACTGTTATTGGAGTAAAAACAGTAATATTATGAAATATTTTTACAATTTTAAACAACTGTGTTCTATTTTAATATATTTTAAAATGTAATTCATTCCTGTGATGGC
>NW_015771038.1:0-772 GCF_001515625.1 Sinocyclocheilus rhinocerous
TTGCCTGCAACCACTGCAAAAAACGCAAAAATAAATAAATAAATAAAATTAAAAAGTGATACAGACTCTAGTGGGCATAGTTATGGTTCAGTGAATGTATTCTTTTTCATCTTCTACTGCGAAATGCATACAGTGCAGCAAATACTCAAAAGTAAAAAGAAAAAGGAGTAAGATAAGAAAGAGTATCAGAGAACAGACTTTTGATAAGGGCATAAGGCATTACATGAGGGAGGGAAAGCTTGGGAGAAATCCAAACAGTTGAATTTTGCATTCGCAATCTGTAACAAACTCATCAGGCAATGTCATTACAGCAAAGTGAGAAACATCTCCCAGGAGCTGAGGTTGTTCTGAAAGGATGTCCTCAGTATATCACTGATGTGATTAGAAGACATTAAAGAGTAATTGAGAAAACACCCAGATCCCACTGAGTCATATCGGCAGATCTCTCAAGCGAAAAAGACTCATTTCAAGGTCTTGGGTTCTCATTGGCCAGGATTCTGACAGTAGCCAGATGGATCCCATAAATCCTACAGTAAATTCAGTGTATGAAACACATGACTGAGCCGACTGTCTTTCAGGAGAGTGTGCGTGACGTATGCAAACATGCAACGGGTGCTGTGAAGCAAAACATGGGTGTGAGAGGAAATCCAATAGGATGCAGGAACCATAACATTCATTCAGAACACATAGGCAACAATATACTTCTCAAGTCTGACCCATTAACAAATAATATTCCCACCTGAAAAGGGCAAACTGAAGAAGTGATACACCA
>NW_015771039.1:0-772 GCF_001515625.1 Sinocyclocheilus rhinocerous
CTACTGATTTTCAATACTCTTCAGCCATTATCAGTACTGTCAGAGCCGACCAGCCAGTAAAGGGGTGGCTACCCTGCCCCCTTCCAGTGCTATCATTGTACTGTTCCCAGATGTATCCAGTGTCCATATACTGCTTGTAAACATTATTGATGAGATTAGTCCTGAGCTCTTGATATAGGGTAGCTGCCTTCTCTTTGTGTGGCCCTTCTATGCTGCCATAGTGATGCAGTGCTCTAACTGCCAGGTAGTTGATGTTGATCCAGATCGCTCCTCGCCAGTAGGGGGCATCGTGTTCCGTGTTCCTCTTCATGTAGAGGGGATCTGAGCGCGAGAGCGAGCGCATGCCATAGGGTGTCCAAAGGCGGTCAGGATCTTGAATGTCCCGCAAAATATGCTCCATTTTTGGCGAGTCTGGTGTCAGAATTTGTAGCAAGAACGGAAAAAGGCTAACATAGCCTAATGCATTCACGTACTGCAGCTTAGGGGCTTTACGAACAGAGCGAACCAACCGTGCGACTGGGAACTGGTGCCGTGGTTGTCCAGGAGGCACGAACACTTTCTCCTGCTGAAGTGAGACCGCCTGAGTGTGATTTCCGTAATCACTGAAGGCGTGCAGATTCTCAGACCAATGCAGTTTGTTTAACAGATCATTATTGCTGAGAGCATGATGGGTGTTTTCGTACACCTGGTGGGGTTCCCCAAGTATTCGTGCCACATTTGCCATGATGCCAGAGGCCAGGGTCATCCAGCAATACAAGTCCACATGCCTCTC
>NW_015771040.1:0-772 GCF_001515625.1 Sinocyclocheilus rhinocerous
TTATATTATAATGAATAAAATAAATAAATACAATATTTATAATAATATAAATGAATAAATAGTTTTATAATATTTATGATAATATAAGATATGTTTTTTCAGGTAATTACACATTTTCATAATGTTTTTTTTATTATTATTATGAAATGTAAATACTGTAGCAACATTCAGATATTGTTTTCTGTTACAGGCTGTAAAGTCGACATATTTGACCTGAAAGTAGAAGCTGTAAACACACACCGGGACAGACCACTCGTAAGGAGATGTATAACCTTTACCAGACTAAAAGTTTTTGTTGTGTTTGCTAAAACTTCACTGTTATTACAAGCGACCATTTAGTAACATGTTTCTTTTCTTCAGGGAAATTTATTTTTGTGCAGAATGATTCTGAATGCTTATTCTTTTATATTTTTGGAATCATGTGCGTCATATGATCGCATGGTCTGTCCAACTCAAACAGCTTGAGTAAATCAGCAGTAGAGGAGCCTCAAAGCAAGAATAACCTCTCGAACTCTTTTAAGAGAAAGCTAAAGGCTGACAGAATTTGTTCATAGTTTGGTGGTCTGTTTTTGCAGTGTAAGTCTGTAGGTGTGAGTTTGCTTGGAAAATACAAACCCGTCTCAGAATAGTTCTGGCTTATGGCTTGATATTGTTTTGGATGAGTAGTTTTAGGATGAGATCAGCATGTTGTTTCTTCTGTTGGGCGGCAGTCGGGGGAGTTTCCCTGCCAGCCTGAGCTTTAATTTAATGTGCATCAACATGTTTAGTTTCC
>NW_015771041.1:0-772 GCF_001515625.1 Sinocyclocheilus rhinocerous
TCGCCGCCGTTCCTCCTCTTTTCTGCAGGGACGAGGAGAAACAAGGAAAAGAGAATTAGGTGCATTCACGTTTTTGATAAAAATGACAATGCACATTAATGCAACGTAAGAAACAGAAACTACTTCTACATCTACCACTAGTACTGCTATAACTAGACAGCGTCTTACCTTTTCTGTTCCCTGTCCATCCAGGAGTGGATAAAAGAAATAAAGCATTACATGTATAGATATATGTATATGTTTAAATGCTTGTACATTTGCCTAAAAGCTACTACAACAATTAAAAACAACACTACTACATAAAATAGTTTACAGTTTTACTTACATCTGATCACTTTGGTATTATAATCCATATAAGACATTGAGAGTAAAAGACACACAGATTTGCATGGAAACATCAGGTTATGTGCCACATATATAATCAACTTTACAATGCTAGTAAAAACTAGAGTGTACTGAAAACAGTAAAAGCTTGAGGTCTGAATGAGGTTTACAAACAGTAAACAGAAAAACACAGGAGACAGTAAGAAGCAAACAGAAAGACTTGCTTTAACTCACCTCTCTTCTTCCATCTTCTTCTTCATGATATCTCTCCTCCAGGCAGGCAATGAAGCTAGACGGGCCGCCTCTTCTTCAGCCTGACACACACACAGAGAACAAAGACAAACGGCTGCTGATGAGATAGTTAATAAATCTCCATGTAGACACGCTGAAGATCATTTTGATATCACTACAGTGACATGCACAATATAGCAAAGCCACTCGTACTATA
>NW_015771042.1:0-772 GCF_001515625.1 Sinocyclocheilus rhinocerous
TACTACTGAAAGATTAGTTTTCATGGGCCTGATGACATGTGACTTTAGTAAGTAGTTGGTTTAAAATTCTATTTGACACTGAAAAGTTTTCTGCTTTCACTATCAAATCAAGAGAGTAAGTGGAGTACAGCGACTGGACACAGGCACTCGTGAAACAAAATGGATTTCTGTTCAAAGAGACCTTGGTGGTCATTTTATCATTATTATGGACTGAACTAATAGAGTGGTTTGTTGTGGTCAGCTTTAGTCATAGTGCGTTTAAAGCCCAAATGAGTATTTGTATATTAAGATTATTGAAGATTAGCTTATGTTGTAAATTGTGTTTCCATTTGGTACATTTTGTAGCCCTATATTCTATTTGCACTGGCATTAATGGGTAACAGTTGACTTATTTTTAATGCATATGTTTATTGAAATTTTATGTGTATATCCAGTCAAATGGCTTGTCAGTAATTCTAAATCAATTGACAACGACACACCAGATCAATTTCATGAAATTTTCTTCCACTTCTTATCTTTGCACTCTCTGACTCGCGCTCTCTCTCTCTCTCTCTCGCGCTCTCTCTCTCTCTCTCCAATCATTATTGCTATGAAATCATTCTTTAAATTACCCAGCTATCATTTAAAGAGTTAACTACTGCCAAGTTATTAAGCCGCAAAGGTCAGACTTGTTTCTAAAGGATTATCCTTGTTAAGGAGTCGGAAAACACTAAATATTTCTAATCCTATGTTATTTGCCGCTTGGCTGGTTAAAAGCTACTTTAAGCCTCAT
>NW_015771043.1:0-772 GCF_001515625.1 Sinocyclocheilus rhinocerous
AATGTGGGTCCCATGGCCAAACCAGTTGAGAACCACTGTTATAGAGATACAATGTTTATAAAGAGAATCAAGTGATCGTTTTTTAGGCTTTTTTTTAATTTTTTTTTATAAATCACTCATGTTATTGGATGGAATATGAATTGATTGATACATATATATAAGCGAGTGTTAAAACATTGCTCAGAGGACAAACACTCTTGAACAAATTGAACAAAAACTCTAACCATCTGCAAGTGTTTGTATATTTTCATGTTCATGTAAAATATATTGGTTTGTGTAACTATTAATATACGCTGACGCAGGCTTTAAATATTTATGCTTTAATAACCAATATCTCCGTAATATAATATATCTATAGCCTACCTGTCTATTACTGACCATGGATTAATATATCATGTCATTTCATACAGTCACTGATTTGATTTTGTAATGATTTGTCTTAAAGGCTAGAGTGGGGCATTAAAATTAATTAGTACTTAATATTTTATATTCCTTCACTTACATTGTGTCCATAGAAATAAATATAAAAAAATACTATCTGCATAAATACATATAGATATTCATATAAATAATAGACTTTAAATTATGCAGTATTTTAGACTGTTTTGTTGCTAGAATTTCCACAGAAATATTGTGCTTCCTCTCATATTTATTTTTAATGTAGCGATAAGAAAAGTATTGAGAAAGTGAAAGAGAGAGTATAAATGAAATTTGTCAGTGGTGTTCTGATTCCCTTTCAAGGGAACTTCGAACTGCATCCTCTAGGGGTCGC
>NW_015771044.1:0-772 GCF_001515625.1 Sinocyclocheilus rhinocerous
TGATAACATCAAGGACTTTGTGACGGGGTCCAGAAGGGCAGTGTGTGGAGCAGACAGAAGTTGGTGCCTGCGTGTTGTGGGAACGGGGATGACGTGTCACCTCACGGCACAGAAACTCTTCAGAAACTTCTCACATATGCTGGTGGAGCGGTGCTTTGTTCTTAGTAGAGAACAAGTCTTTCTTTCAGAAGTACAATGTAGAGTTTGATCACTTCACTATTGAAGCAGAATGATGCTGGCTTTCTATTATGAGAGAATATCAACTCAGTTCATACAATTCAGTGATTCGCAACTGGCTTTGCTGCAGATTTTATATTGAACATCAAGTGGCAAACCAACACAGTACTGCTTTTGTTTGTTATATAAAGTAAGCAATAGCTTCTTTATAATCAGACATCGAAATGTATTAATGTTACTATGAACTGCATAGACCCAACAATTTTTGCGTAGACCCAAATTATTAACATGAGTTTGAACTGGATATATAGTACACTACTGTTTAAAAGTTTGGGTCTGTATTTATTTAAAATAAATTGTTATGTTCTTTAAAGTTGCTAATGCGCACAAAGGCTGAATTTATTTGAGCAGAAACATAGTAAAAACAGTAACATTGTAAAATATGATTAAAATTTATTATAACTGTTTTTATGTAATATAGTTTAAAATGCAATTTATTTATGTGATGGCAAAACTGATGTTTCACCGATCTTCAGAAATCATGCTAATATGCTGATTTCCTGCCTTAAGAAACTTTTTTTTTTTTTTTATCAAC
>NW_015771045.1:0-772 GCF_001515625.1 Sinocyclocheilus rhinocerous
GAGCATCCATTGCTGAGCAAGTGATGTAATGATACATTTCTCCAACATGACACATACATCATGCATTGTGTTGCTAATCAGAAACACTGGAGCCGAGACCTTTTAGGCATATTTTTGACAAAATGACTGGGGCCAAGTGCACTAGAATCAGTGTTTTGTATATTGAAACAGCCGATGCAGCAAACAGGCCAGTTGCATTTAAATTGAAGACTTTATGTTGTGGTTTGTCAATAATGGAAGTAGTGGCCAGTAGCATATAAACGTGACTGGAGAGGTTTGTTCATGTCATGTTAACATTCGCTCTGTTTGCAGTGTGTTGATGTTCCTCAAACATTCTGCTCTTTGTTCTAAACAATTAACTAATTATTACACTACCGCAATTAATTTAGTGCGAACCACTGATGATACAGGCAGTTTTGTAGATCACTTCAGACTCAGATGTGCATATATTTTTACCTTTTGTAACTTTTAAAATAAATGTAGAATTCAAATTTGAAAATTTCATTTACATTTATAGAATGTTCAGCATTCTAAGCAGTAGCAGTGATGTCATAATATTTACATTCTGATTTGCAATTGGTCTTCTTTCTCTGCATCTATTTGCGTCTATTTGCATTTTCAGTAAGATTTCTAAAATGTTTTTGAAAAGTCTCTTATGCTGATAAAGGCTGTATTTATTAGATCAAAAATACAGTAAATAGTTTTATAATTTAAAATAACTGTTTTCTATTTTAAATGTAATTTATTCCTGTGATCAAAGCTGAATTTTCAG
>NW_015771046.1:0-773 GCF_001515625.1 Sinocyclocheilus rhinocerous
AGCAGCTTTCACACACAGACGATCACATACATTTCCTGCAGGTAAAGGCTGGAATGCACTACACAACTTTAAAACATGAACAGATTTCGAAACACTTGCAGAAAGAAAATGATCATCATACACTAAATGACTTTCAAGTCATTCCGAACACAACAAACTCATGCAGAAACACGTACCTTGTTGTTAGGTGACGTGTGACAAATAAAAACTATGTGTTCTAAAATCTGCATATTTTGATATCGACTTCATAGGAATCATAGTCTGAAGCTTAAAAACTGGATTCATCACAGACAATGTGATTTTCTGTGAAATCTGTCAACTCTGAGTGCCCAAAATCTGCAGACTGGCTCTGATTTTTTAGCAGCTAGCATCAACTCCTCCAGATTGCAATCAGGAAATATCTAGGCAAAAGTATAATGTATAGTGTTTTCCAGCCTTAAGCGTCAGTCTGCTGATGGGAATGTTGCTCAGAATGTTGTCTGGTGATGGTGGGGGTTTTATCATGAAAAACTGGTTTCACTCGGGAGCACTGCATCAGTGAGGTGACCTGATGAAACATACTAATAATAGAGACCATTATCTATAGACCATAATCAGGTTAGAGGCCATATTGAATTTAACACAGATGAAATCAAGGCTGTGAGAGATAGACTTACAGCCTTTACAACAGTACAGTTTTTGGATTGTATTGTACTTCAACAACAGTAGTACAGTACATTAAATGCACTGTACTTTTATCACTCACAGCCTTGTTTTCATTCCTGTCAAAAATT
>NW_015771047.1:0-772 GCF_001515625.1 Sinocyclocheilus rhinocerous
AAAAACAGTATTATTTTTTAAATTATAGTGGATTTGGGCATCCGCACACACACATATATTTAGACAGATGTGTTTAAGAGCCTAAGTTATAATTTCTTTGCAAACTCCTCTTTGCGTGCAAACTCAACGGCAATCAGTGACTTTTTTTATTATCCTTGCTTTTATATGATAAGCGTTGCCATGAGAGAAATGTATGACGCTTGATGATTAGTTTATGTTTGCCATGGTAACTGATAACAACCTATATCAATAACCTAGCAATACTGTATGTGAAATTCTGGGCCTGATGAACAGTGTTCATATCATATATCAGTTATTTATTTTGGCTTTATATAACAATATAAAAGAAAGTTATTTAATATTGTCTGTAATATGCTTATTATGCTTTTCCCTTTGACATTAAGAACCAAAATTGCATCAGGAGATGGCAAAAGAAGAATGATTTTAGGGATACAGCAATTTTAAACCGATACTGATAAGCCAATATTTATAGTCATGTTATGGTCAATAACTGATAAACAGACAATATAAAACAATATCTTTACTCTTGTTTAAATAAACAAACAATAAATCACTAAGAACTAAAATCATTTTAAATGCTACAAGAAAAATTAGTGTCTCATCACATTATAATGTACAATATGAAAAATGGATATTCATTTTAAATTTTGCTAAAAATGTAATTTGACAGTGTAATTAAATTACCAGTGTTTTTAAAGATTTAAGAAATAGTTCACCCAAAAATGAAAATTCTGTCATTACTCACCCTCAT
>NW_015771048.1:0-772 GCF_001515625.1 Sinocyclocheilus rhinocerous
TCAAAGTTGTCCTAAAACCAAAATGCATTCTTGTTTTAGGACAACTTTGATGGCCTTTTTTGATCCACTTCAAATGTTGAGAACTGTATATCATTTATATAGTAATAAATATCACCATATTGTTGCTGTATAGCTATTTCCATATTCTGTGCCATTTGAACACATATAAGGCCACAGTGTGATGTTTTAGTGTGTTACACGAACAAACATCACTACAATACAGTTGTATTGTTATAGCAAGCTCACTGTATTCCCAGGGAGCGGATGGTTTGATATGGAATAATTACACTCCAGCTCTGAGCGGGACCTTCCCAGCAGGCCATCTGAGACGGGCCTTACTGTGAGTGTATGTGTGTGTGTGTGTGCTGGGCTCAGCTGGGAAGAGAGATTGAGCTGATCTGGTTTTATACAGGAGAGAGAGGAGGTTTGAGGAGCTCGGCTAGAATTCTCTGCTAAGATGAATATTTGATCCTCCTCACTTCTGAAATGACAGCATTACAGTAGATGAGCGGCGCGTCAGAGCATTTGCCATTCCTTTTTTAGTTTCTAGGACACAAGCTCCTTTCTCAATACCTGCACGTCGCCTGGGTTTGACATGATATACCAATATATGAATGCCATACCAGAAGAATATCAGTTTCGATGCCATATGATATTGAACACTATTCTTTATTTAAGAATTTTAATATAAATATTAACACATTAAATGAAAACATTCATAAGAAGCCTATAAATACAGGTGCATCTCAATAAATTAGAATGTCGTGGAAAA
>NW_015771049.1:0-773 GCF_001515625.1 Sinocyclocheilus rhinocerous
TGAGGAGTGTCACAGGTCGATCACATCGTTCATAGTCAAAGGGTTGCACCCCTTTTCTGTTGTCGAGTCACCACCGTTTAGGTAGGTGTTACATTAGAGGTAAATACAATTTTTTTAAATTTTTGAACCAGCATATTAGCAATGTTTGTTTATTCCCAGGGAGATGACAAGGGCGCTCAACCCAAAGTACACACCCCCTTCCAGGGATAGCTTGACCAACGTCTTAATCCCTACATGGTACAAGGTAGAAAAGGCAAACTTAATAATGGAGCTAACTACTGTAAGAAAAGTTGCTCTGACCAGCGATAGCTGGACAAGCCTGTCCCAAGATCATTATCTCACAGTGACGGCACACTACATTCTTGAAGGTGAAACGAGACAGAAAGTTCTAACAACAAAAGCAGTATATGAAACACAGACAGGGCCAGTTGTTGCTGAAGAAATAAGTGAGGTTTTGCAAGAATTTGGCATAATGGATAAAATAGTGGCTGTCACTGTTGATAATGCTGCCAACATGGATGTGGCGAGAAAAAGGCTACAATTCATAAAGCTAGGTTGCTTTGCCCATACACTTAATATTGGGGCTCAGAGCGTCCATTCAGTGGCATCAGTGGCAAAATGGACAGCAAAGATCCAGAACATTGTTGTTTGCATGAAGAGGTCATCTATGGTAAAGACTGTGCTCTGGGAAAAACAACAAGCCCTAAGTAAGAATTCCTCTCTTTTCCAGCACTGTATTATGTACATTATAAAAATGTATATAGTATTTAAAT
>NW_015771050.1:0-773 GCF_001515625.1 Sinocyclocheilus rhinocerous
TGACAAGGGCTGTCTCTCCTTCCGTCACAGAGACTCTAAAACCCTGACTTCATATGCTGCATTTCTTGGGAAAAGAGCTATTTTTTTATTATTATTTATTTATTTTTGTGTGTGTGTGAGTTGTAAGGAACGGTATAACTAACATCCCTATAAATTTTTCTAGCTCATAGCTAGTTCAATCCTAGCATTGCTATAAATGTTTAGGTTAAAGATTTATAACATGCATTTGGGAGAAATATGTAATGTAAGGATGAATCTGATGCAAGATCTTGCAGAAAATACTTGTAGCCCTTTAAACTGTTTGAATGATCCAAACGGTAAAATCCAAATTTGCACATTGCAGGCCAACCAGTAATGACAATTATAAGACATAAAGCACTATTGACATCTGCTAATGGCCTCATCATCTTTCTAATGGGCAAATTTTGAGGTCAAAACAATTACCATACTAATGAAGTAGATAGTAGCTGAAGTGTCATGGGATCTAAACTCCCATCATTTTGACCTTTTGTGAGCTTTATTACTTGTACTGTACACTGTAGAACGTATAATTTAAAAAAATGAAAGGAGTATGCATTTCTTGAGTTTTTGTTTTCTATGGGAATGTTTGTAATAAGCAAAGTGCTTATCTGAAATTATGGACAACAACACTTAAAGACTTGTTAAAAAAAAATCTAATTTCTACAACAGCACACATAGAACTCAACACTAGTATGTACACAGTACAATGAGTTCCCCTTCAGGAACTCGAGCTGCGTCGAGTCGCTTTGGGA
>NW_015771051.1:0-773 GCF_001515625.1 Sinocyclocheilus rhinocerous
TTCATACAAGTTTGGAACAACATGAGGGTGAGTAAATGATGAAATTTTATTTATTTTGGGGTGAACTTATATCTTTAAGAGCATGCCTGGAGAATTATGCATTTTCCACATCATAAATGTTATATTATCCTCCCTCTGTGACTTTAAGATTTAGTCACGAAGAGAATATGGCTTAATCAACCATCTGTCTTGATTCATGTGTCTCTGGAAATGCTGGCTAATGGTGTGTCAAGTTAATGAGACTCAGAAAAAGCAGAGAACTTATACAAGAGAGACAGTGAGAGTGACAGCTACATAGCGAGATAAGCTCAGGCAATCAGAGCCATCAGCATGTAGTTAGAGACCCTTCTTCAATACTTACTCATTTTTGAGAGTTGGTTGGCCTAAAGAGAGCTGATCTCGACACAAGGCTTCAGGGCTGCAGGATAAGAGGAGTGAGAAAGACCGCAGGTCCACGGAGATACTGCTCTCAAGTGGAAGAACAAGGTTAACGATGTTGAGGCGATCTTTACCAGCAACAAAAGTTCTCTCAAATTAAAGATTTGAAATGATGCCACTGATACCCTGTTTCTCTTTTCTTTCCTGTTTCTCTTTTATTTTATTTTTTATTTTTTTTCTTGTCTCCATAGTACGGAAGCCCATTTCAGAATCAGAATCAGAATGAGCTTTTATTCAGCAAGCGTGCGCAAACACACAAAGAATTATTTTTTACCACTGAATAAAAAATAAAAAAAAGGTAATTGCGACTTTTTAGCTCACAATTCTGACTTTTT
>NW_015771052.1:0-773 GCF_001515625.1 Sinocyclocheilus rhinocerous
TTTTTTATGAATAATATAATATAATATATTAATAAGATTATTGGCATGGGCGCATCCCTAGTCCTGACATAAATGAAGCATTTTTTATGAAGTATTTAGAGTACATTTTTAACAAAAATTGATTAATTTTCAACCACGTGTATTCATTATATTTTCTTTTAGATAGCACAAGGCATTTGGAACTGGGATGCAAACGACCCTATCTTGACACAACAGCCTCTGCAGTTACAGATGAGCACTACTTCCGCTCCCCTCCATCCTACGATCCACCCCTGCTGTCCCACCCATACTGCAGCGAGGCGTTGGGCTCTAGAGAGGCATGTATGTATGGAGGAATGGAGGGAGAGACAGGGGGCACAGTGGGTGCTGATGATCTCCCAGTCCCCTCCCTGAACTGCAATATGTGGGCGTCAGTGCAGCCGTGTCCTCGTTACGGCATGCAAACTGTGGAGGCTATGCCATACCAGCCATTTCCCGCCCACTTCAACAGCCCAGCCTCCGTTCCCTCTGTGGTTCCCCACCACTCACCGTCCATGCAGCAACCACATCCAGCACCTCCCGACCTAGTTACGTTTACCACACAGCGGGTGTTGCCACCCACACCATCTTCAGCTTCCTCCTCCCCCTCTGGCCCTGCCCCCCGTGATAGAGCACATTCTTCGCTGTTTCATAGGAAGCCTGGATCACCGTTACGTTCACAAAGGGATTTCACAGGCTATCCGACCCACAGCCCCACTTCAACACGAGAACCAGCCTATCAATACCAAACGGGC
>NW_015771053.1:0-773 GCF_001515625.1 Sinocyclocheilus rhinocerous
TGTCCAGACATCAGCTGCTTTCAGCGCAGAGCATCTGATGTGAGCTACTGCATGCAGGAAACTTCCAGTTATTGACTCTGCTGAGAAGATGATGATTAGCTCAATTTGAAAGTCAAATTTTGTTTGGCATGTCCGGGCACGTTTAGGAAGTAAATGACGGAACGGTTTACTTTCACTTATAGAACATCAAAGTCAGAAATATCACGGAATAATTAAATGTCGTTCGACAGCACAAAATGCTCATAAAGTCAGTGCAAATATTCTTTGTGTGAAAATAGAAATTGTTGACGGTGATGTTTTAAAAAAACATCGATGAAGGAACATTTCAAAATAAGAGCGCATTTCCATGGTCACCTAAAATAACTTGAACTAGCATTTAAATAAAAATGAAAAATTATATTTGTCTGCTAAGTTTATAGGTAAAAACAGAGAAGTGAAAAATTAGACGACAGATTAAAAATAAAAACGTTCTGATTTACAGTTCTTGCCATAAAGTTTCATATGAAGGGCCAAATAAAATAAAATAACTAAAATATGTTTAAATATTTAAACAATATGTATGTATATATGTATGTACATACACAGATGTACAATTCTTGTATTTCGTTTTATTCATAGGCAAAGACAAGCAAAGTTCACTTTATTGTTGAAAATACAATTCAAAATGAAATATTTTAACTTTTAAAAATTGGCATACATAGATCATAGATCATTTTTATTTCTGACAATCTTTAAAGGGGTCATATGATGCTATTTCAATTTTTCCTTTCTCT
>NW_015771054.1:0-761 GCF_001515625.1 Sinocyclocheilus rhinocerous
AAAATTTTTCTTTAAACATATTTTATATTGCACTCATTCTGGTCAGTAAACCCAGGGTTGGAGATATATTTACAAATCGCTCTTTCTGACAGCTGAAGAATGCAGTGTATCCTGAATTCACAGCGTGAGTGATTGTGTGTTTTGTGGTGTCAGTATCGAGGCCTCTGTGGCAGCGTTCGCTCAGGCTCGGCCCCCGGGAATCTATAAAGCTGACTATCTGAAGGAGCTCTTCCGCCGCTACGGGGATGTGGAGGACGCGCCACCCGCCCCTGCTCTCCCCGAATGGTGCTTCGATGATGAGGAGGACGAAGATGTGGATGATGATGATGGGAATGCCATCGCTCAGGGCTCCGAGCCCAGCTCCTCTCACTCCAGTCAGGGCAAGAAGAAGAAAGAACGACTAAAACTGGTGATTAAAACTCGTTTCAGCACATTCTTTCGTAGTCTGGTTTAATACAGCTCATTAAGAAGGCTCATAACTGACTGTGTATCAGCTCGATGTAACCTGGACTGTTCTATTTAGTGTTTTGGGTATCAACTTCCTCTCCATTTGAAATGTTAGTGTGCAGATGTGATGGGTGTTTGTTTGCTTGCTTGTGTCTCAGCACGCTATGTTTCTGGAGGGAGTGTCTGTCAAAGGAGTCACTCAAGTCACGTCACAGCCCAAGCTCGGCATGATCCAGAGGAAATGTCAGGAGTTCTCTGAGTGGGACAAGTGAGTCTCTCTGTGTGTGTGTGTGTGTGTGTGTGTGTGTGTGTGT
>NW_015771055.1:0-773 GCF_001515625.1 Sinocyclocheilus rhinocerous
TGACCGCAGTTCTGGGCACTGAGATCATTAACTACAGAGGTACAACACATTCTGAATTGAGTCTGTGATTTCATATGACTCTGTTTACCTTTTTATTAATGATCTATTCCTTTTAAAGCATGTTTTTGCATGCTGGAAGTGAATCCCAGTATGTGAGATGTAGAATCATATCAGTGTGTGTTAATCTGCTGTGATATTGATCCTTCTGTAATCTGATGTGTGTGTGTGTGTGTGCAGTTCCAGAGGAACATTTTATATCTCATTTATGTTTGTATAGAATAGAAAGAATAAATGTAGAGCATCAACTTCACCTCAGATGTTTCTCCTAAAATTCCACATGATAAATAAAAATAATGGGGCTTTTTTCTGCCATAGAAAAAAAAAAATTTATTGTGACTTTTTATCTCACAATTCGGAGTTTTTTTCTCGCAATTAATAAATTAATAAACTTGGAATTGTAAGAAAAGTCGCAATTACTTTTTTGTGTCAGGAAACAAACAGAATTGTAAGATGTAAACTCTGAATTTCGAGAAAAAACATAGAATAATGAGTGTTAAAATAAGAATTATGAGTCTATAACTGTCAGTTGCGAGATATAAACGTGCAATTCTGTGAAAAAAGGCAAAATTGCAAGATGTTAGCTTGCAATTGTGCAAAAAAGTAAAGTCAAAATTGTGAGAGAACTTGCAATTCTGATTTTTTTTTAAAAGTTGCAATTACCATTTTTATATTTTTATTCCGTGGCGGAAATAAGCTTCCATAGAAGCCAGCAT
>NW_015771056.1:0-773 GCF_001515625.1 Sinocyclocheilus rhinocerous
ATGTAATGCTAATTTTAACCAGACCTGTTTTGAGGAAGAAACAAACACATCTACATTCTAGATGGCCTGAGGGTGAGTATTTTATCATATTTAGTTAATATATTACCATTTTTAGGTAACTTATCCCTTTAAGAAATCTTACAAAACAGGTCAAGAATGTTACTTTGCCAGTCCAGGACAGACAGTTTTGTGAAAACAATTTAAACGGCACTGACACAGATTGCCAGCAGATGACAAATCAGTTATGTGGAACCTATTATGCATGTTGAAACAAACATACACGCACACAATAAGTGAAATTCCCGACATTGTTTTCTGTGCTGTGGCATGCTGGAGCTTGCAGCGTGACAAGCTTTAAGAGCAGTGATGAAAGACAAAGCATCTTAATAACCCACTTTCACATCTCTCTCTAGTACTGTGGTGCATTTGCGAAAACAGCATAAATAAATGAAGTTAACAGTACAGGAGAGTGGGGTAAAATGTGTTATCTAGTAATTTGTGTATTTTCTAATTCAGCCATAAATGATCAACTGAAGCATTTTTGACAAAATGTTAGCTGTGGGGTAAAGTGTGCCAGGTGCTTTGGGGAATGAGTTTGAGTGCATTGTATTTGCATTTGTCTTACCCATCCAGACCTCTCCGAAGCAGCCCTGACCCAACTTGAGCTCTAGACGCAGTGACTCTCGTGGGATTTCCCATGCATCTTTAGCCAGACCCTGAGTCTGGGGCTTCACCGTCGGACACACTGTGGTCAGTCGGTAGCACAGCCCATC
>NW_015771057.1:0-772 GCF_001515625.1 Sinocyclocheilus rhinocerous
AATACCTCCAATTATTCAGTCTGAAGACTGTCGTGAGCCACACGACGCTGCCTCCATTACTGAGATGTGATGTGAGAGTGTGACTGTGTCAGACAGCTTACCTGCCTGATGGAAACCGATAGCAGGGGCAAAACCAGCCGCCCCGTGGTATGGAGAGGAAATTATCCCAGGAGCCCCTGCGCGCACACACACACACACACACACACAGAGGGTCAGCAACAACGAACGACTGATTTATAAAATGAGAGCACAAGCACGTAACAGGACAGTGATAGCAGTGTGTGTGCATCAACACCAACACAATGTGTTTTTTCAGGGTAAGGAAGAGTCTAATATTTATGACTCCTAAAAAATTCATTTAGATATTTCTTTGGGGGTGTAAAATTATACTGTACATGTCATGGTGATACAGCTGTTCTGATAACATAATGAAGATAAAAGCCTGTTTACAAAGATAAAAAAATAAATCTTATTATTAAATAGTTTTGCATAATATTTTATTACTATTTCACTGGGAAAAAATATAGAAATAAAAAATGAACCAGTTTTGTTAAAATATTTAGGGGAATATATTTGATGAATGACTGACAGCCAAATCACTTGGCGTGACCAACAGATAGAATAGAGAATGATATCATATTATTATTATTATTAATCATATTTATATATTAGTAAATCAGTGTATGTCAGTGATACTATCTGACTATTTGATCATTGTCATTTTTATGTACGTCATATACGACTGCGTCAAATACAGCAGTATTTTTAAGGA
>NW_015771058.1:0-773 GCF_001515625.1 Sinocyclocheilus rhinocerous
TGTATTTAATAAAGTGGTTGTACATCCAGATGTTTTGTTCTGCTAGACAAGATATACAATGCATGATCTAAACACTTACATTAGGTTTTAGTACTGATAGTTCCCCTCTGATTAGATGTGCTACTGGTGTTGTAATGTTCAATGCATTACTCATCTTGTCTAAAAAGCACTTTTTATCAGACAAGCATCAGAGCTGACACTGTTATCCTGCTGCAGGGATGGTCAGATTTTCAGAATAGCTGTTACCAAACGTATTCTGTCCACAGAATAGCCTACTATGAAAACAATACTCAACAATAAATATGGTCTTTAATTAAATAGTTTCTATTTCTACTAATTGCCATAGCAACAACCAATCTGAAGAAAACACGATTTCACAGCTGTACTATTGCTGAGACGGTACCTCAATCCACTTCCGCATAACAGCAAGCCTAATCAGTGTTTACATTGCTGCGTGTTTCTTCACCATCTTTTCTTTGTTCTTTTTGATGTTCTGACGTAACCAGCTGACGCTATGTGCAAATGATGAAAATAATATTCCTGGATAAGAACGTGGTCAGAAGAATGAGTGATGTATGAGTCATAAAAACAGGCTTGTGAATGTAGATATTGATTGTGAAAAGTTTGTTTCATTTGACCATATAAATATTTTTAAGCCTGGCAATGATGACTTAGTCATATCGATTATTGTAATACATTTTAAAATGTGTTAATGTGTCAAATAAAACACAATACAAAACACAAAACACAAGAATTGCTTATTAAGAAAAAAA
>NW_015771059.1:0-772 GCF_001515625.1 Sinocyclocheilus rhinocerous
AATTAAAAATATTAATAAAAACTAATAGTATCTCAATGCTAAAATAACACAGGTTTAAACACACTTTTCAAGCAAAACAGTAATGGCAAAAAAGTGTCTAGAAGGGCATTTCTTTGCAAATGCCACTTAGTTCGATATTTTGCATCTAGTGCAAATTCAGAAATCTTCTGAAGTGTCCAAATACTTTTTTTGAGGCCACTCTATGCCTCTGTTGCAATGAAAGTAAATAGGCCTATAAAGCTGCGGATTACTTAGTGACAAGTCAATATGATATTAATGTTCGTTCAATCAGAGTGCACTGATCTGATGTTGGTGCTAGCTGCAAAACTCTTTAATAAGGTCTCTGATGGACAGGACTGCATGGCCAATTTGCCCACTAATTAAGAGGGACCGGCAGCCAGTGACTGTAATGTCATATAATGCGAAGTCCCCCTAAAATATCAGATTATAAAGCATGATGCATATATCAAGATCATGCATGGCTTAAGTGAGGCATTCTAAAATATTTTCCATTTGTTTATATTTTAGTTTGGGGTCAGTGAGAGTTTTGTTTTTATGTTTTCAAAAGAAGCCTCTTATGTTTACTCTAAAAAAATGATATGATCAATAAGTCATAGTAACATGTTTACTTTAACTCATGAAAATACTTTTAAACAATTTCAACTTAATTCAACTTGATGTTTTAAGTCAGTTTAATATAACTTAGGTTGAAATGACAGCCAACTTGATTATACTTAAAGGGGTCATATGATGCGATTTCAATTTTTCCTTT
>NW_015771060.1:0-773 GCF_001515625.1 Sinocyclocheilus rhinocerous
CCCTCTAATGCCAGCAGGCCCTGAGACAGCAGACATACTCTTACTGAGAAATTATGTTTTAGATAGGGCTGTCAAAATAAACCTTAAAGCATGCAACTAAAAATAAAGGGATAAAAATATTTGAAAATGTTTATACTTAGCATCAACACATTCAATCTGACATTATAAGTTTAATTCTGCTTTCTTCAACCACACACCCTCTTCTCCAAAACCCTCCCAAACAGCCCTTTTTTTCCTTCATAAGGAGCACATTAACCACACACACACAAAAAATCCTTAGATCAGTCACAATTAAACTATTTGAAGAACTGAGCTAGATGACGACACTATTTTCTTCTGTAAATCTGCTTTATAGCTGAATCAAATTGGTTTCAAAATTTGTTACATCGAGTCAACACTGACTTGAGCGGACTTGTTTTTTAGAGCTGCTTAACATTTGAATTTGTCTCATATGTGATGAATTTTGCATCACTGATTCTGTTTATTACTGAGAAGCTGCTTTGAAACAATCTGTATCGTATGAAGCACTCTAAAATGTGACTTGACTCAATACACTGACAACCGTAGTTTTAATAAATGACTTCGATAACACTTAATATTTTATATTTCAGACCCGATGGAGAAAATAAAGGTGGTCGTGCTACTTTAGCAAACGCTGCAGCAGTCATCTGAACGCGTCCTTCATCAGAGGCGTATATCTTCAGGTCATGCCTGTATGTGCTGTGCAGACGGAGAAGGCCACAGCCGGGAAAGCCAGCGTAATCGCCTGAGAC
>NW_015771061.1:0-773 GCF_001515625.1 Sinocyclocheilus rhinocerous
AGACATTAACCCAAAGTGCCTTTCATGGAAAGATGTGTGTTCAAGTCGTTGTCTTTGCATTTTTAATTTATTTTTGAATAAATCAATAGATCCCACAAAACAATCTTGACATTGACTCGTGATCATAATCAATATTTCTGTCTTTCAGATGCTGGTCCAAGTTAAAGAAGTTTTATCCAAACTTCCAAGTCTTGTTGAAATTACATTAAAACAGGTAAGAGGATAGAATGAGTGTTCTGTTTCCAGAGACTTCTGTCACTAAAAAAGCTAGAATTCTATTTCTGACTTTTCTTTGTTGTTTTTGTCCTTATTATTCCTGTTCTCACTGTTGATTTATCTTGTTGTTTAGACAGAGAAAATAACAATTTGTGGAGACACACATGGCCAGTACTACGATCTTCTAAATATCTTTGAGTTGAACGGTTTACCAGCTATAACTAATCCTTATGTATCCTTTTCCTTTCGGGTCTGTGATGTTGTCATGCCTGCTCTCATGAGTATGTAATTTAATATAAATTGTTTCATTGAATAATATTATAATAAATAATTAAAGCATCACCTTAGTCTAACTGTTTGCAGTATTTTTTATAAATGCCATATATGCACATTTTTCCCCCACTGAGATCCAGTGAATTAGTCTTGACTTCAGGTTCTCAGCTGTTCAATGGTGACTTTGTGGACCGCGGCTCTTTCTCTGTAGAAGTCATTCTCACGCTGTTTGGCTTCAAGCTGCTCTATCCAGAACACTTCCACCTGCTTAGAGGTGAGGACAC
>NW_015771062.1:0-769 GCF_001515625.1 Sinocyclocheilus rhinocerous
GTTTTTTTTATTAGTGGAAAGAAAACATCCGAAATACACATTTAGCTGTTAATTTTATTACACGATTTGCATCTGTAGATTTTGATTACAGTACGTATCTTTAGTAACCATTTTCTCAATCAATCAATCAATCAATTTTTTTTTGTTAAATTATCATGCACTGAGCCAGAAATCTCCATTTCAGTAGCACATACACCAAACGTTTTACAGTTTTATATCTATATCTACTGTATATATGCTGAAGGTTTTTTTATTTTTTTTTATTTTTTTATTTTTACAGAGGGCTGATGATATATAATGTTCACATATCATTCAACTATTTGTATAATATTTTACTCCTAAAAACATAATGAAAATGTTTTCCACTCACAGTGTTTTCAGATTCATGGAGTGGTAAAATGAGATATCCCAAATCCTCTCTGTTAAATCGAATATGTAAACAAATTAAACAACTCTTTTGAACCTGGCTTTATCCAATATTTTGATTTCTGTATGCAAATTAGTGCACATTTAAGCAAATTAGTGCATATTTAATTATATAATGCCTCATTTGCATATTTAAACAACATTTCAGAAAACTTGCAATACAAAACAATTGTCTTAATATACTGTGATTAATCAGCTGGGGAAATTGTGATATCAATTAAAATGTTTTACCCTATTCACCTTTATATCATATCATGCCTTAGAATAGCAAATGAGCTGATCTAAAACCTATTCATGATATGTGTGTATATATATATATATATATATATATACAGTGGGTACG
>NW_015771063.1:0-773 GCF_001515625.1 Sinocyclocheilus rhinocerous
TTGCTTTGCAACGATTTGTATAGTAAAAAGCGCTATACAAATAAACTTGAATTGAATTAATGTCTTGGTACCAGAAACCAAAGGACATGTTCAGAGGTCTTGTGGAGTCCATGCCTCAACACATCAGAGCAGTTTTGGCAGCACCTACACAATATTAGGCAGGAGATTTTATTGTTTTGGCTGATTATTATTCATTTTTTATTTTTTTTTAAATGTTAAGGTTTTCATGCAGCAAGATTAGTTTAACTTCTGCAAGTTGTCAGGTAAATATATAGTTTTTTGCTGAGCTAAATACTCATTTCTTACCGTGAGAAATCTAACATAAAACATTACAAATTACATATACAGTATGTATTCTGTAATCTGTGGTGGAAAACATTTCACACGTAACGCTCTCAACCCAATATGTTTGATAATATAGTATAGAGGCCCTGTCGAAACAGTTGAAATATTGTACACATCAGTACAGCGTTTCCCTCAGGGAGAAGTGCTTGCATGCCAAAGCAACATCACTCAAACTTCAGATAGCACAGCTGAGTGAGGTACTGCAATGTGAGGAAAGAAAAAGTTAAGAAACCACGTATTACGGGATGTGAAATAACATGAAAAACCATGAACCAATACCAAAAACAGGACTTGACATGAATTGACATCACTATAAACTTGAACTCGGTGTAATCTTGAAATGAAAAACAATGGGTCTCATTCATTAAGCATGTGTATGCATAAATGCATACCTTAAATCTGTGCACCAACGTTTTCACAAACCAATG
>NW_015771064.1:0-773 GCF_001515625.1 Sinocyclocheilus rhinocerous
AGGTATGTTTTGAAGCATGACTGCTGGTTTGAGCTGGTCATATGCCGGTATAAGCTGGTCCTGAGCAGGAGTTGCTTGGGACCAGTTTAGGACCAGCATATGACCAGTTTAAACCAGCTCAACCCAGCTAAGGACCATCTTAAACCAGCAGCCATGCATCAAAACATACCTAACCAGCATATGCTGGTTTTATCAACAGGGGTAGCATTCATGTAGAGTCTTTAATTATTACAAGGGGCTTTGATGTTGCTATTTATTCATATATGAATGGCTCAGTAAGCACTATAGAGGACAAGTTATATTTACAGAATGTACTGTTGAACTACACTTAACCTTGGTCAAGAGAGGGTGAATGTTGTCGTGTCAAATTGCCTCTCTTTTTTTCTCTCACATTGCATCACTTCCCTAGCGGTAGGCTGTGAAGCCGGAAGAGTGTGCTGGGAAGTTCTGGAGTATTTTCTCATAGTTATCAAAATTACATAATTTGAAAGTACCTGCACATTTTCACTTATGTATCCTGATAGTTCCATGACGTTTGTCTAATCAAATATGATGTTTCTAGTGCTTTATGAGTGTCGGATCGATATTACAAGATGTTACATCACGCGAGTTTCCACACGGACATTTTATTGGCTGGACAGTAACAGCTCATACAGAAACAAAACCGACTAGCAACACCAGTCTATGAAATTCTGCTCACATTGGCGTCTGCATAAGTTTTCTCTTCATTATTGTTATTTGAAGACTTACACGAGAAGATGGGAGTGCCTAAA
>NW_015771065.1:0-773 GCF_001515625.1 Sinocyclocheilus rhinocerous
ACCTAAAATAAAACTCCAGAAAGGTGTACAGTATGGGACCTTTAAAGGCTGCTGCCAATTTGATTTCATGAAACTTTGCTTATGATTTAATAATATTTGGAGCTTTCAGAAAATGATAACATTTAACTTTTAATTTAATTTAATTTAATTTAATCAATGGCTCACATTTTTGTATTTTTTATTTTATTTATCTTGATATCATATAATTGTATTTATTTATTTATTTATTTATTTAAATATGTTATAAGCTTATTTTGATTGATTCATTAATTCTGTGATTTTATAGAAATCTATTTGGAGCTTCAGAAAATGTTAACATTTTCTTTTTTCTATTCTATTCTATTCTATTCTTGATATCAGTGGCCCAAGTTTTTGAGAGTAAGACTTAATTTTATTTCATTTACTTTTTTACTCCATTGAAATTTTAAAGGCTGATGCCATTTTGATTCTTTATTTTGATTGATAATTTGATTGGGATTTCAAGGCAATCAATTTGGAGATTTAAGATGATTTCAACGTTTTCATTTTATTTTTAGGGTTATCGATTAAAAAAAATGCAACTAATTATTTTCTGTGACTAATCACACATTAAAACTTAATCTTAAAATGTAAATATTAAACCCCCAAATTAATGTATAATTTAAAAAAAAATTATTTCTTAAATAATATATAACAACATGTTTTTACCCAATGTGGGTATTGTGATTCTACAGTGAGGCTTTTTATAATTGTTATTACTGTTCTTATTAGTCTTTTTCACTCTTTCATGCTGT
>NW_015771066.1:0-773 GCF_001515625.1 Sinocyclocheilus rhinocerous
CATTTACCCATAAATTGCTAGTGCGCCAAAAGTACCTGTGGCGTCATATGCTCTTTGTTCAACAAAACGCATGCTGCTAAGTATAGTACATAGAAGCTGATGTATTGCAAGAAATATTATTATTATTTGTGATTATTAGAATGCTGTCATCATTTCAATTTATTGGTTAAACATTTTAAACTGCATCCGTAAATTGGCCCGTCAACACAGGGCCCAGAACTAAACTGTATTAAACTGAAGTGGCCAGTCATACCGCAAAAGATCTCATCTGGAGTCATTGCAGTCCACACACATTTCAGACAAACTCCCCCAAGGCGCTTTTCAACGTGTCAGAGTTGATTCTTTTGGTCAGTGTACAGAATGATTGTGAATGAGGCTTTGAAATGTGTTAAAGGGATAGTTCACCCATCAGTCGGTTTTCATAACTGGATCAGCTGATCAACTGAAAAGATCTTATTTGTTCATCATTACTTCTCTTGCGAACGTGCCAAGGACAGCTACAGAGGATGTCATGATTTTCAGTAGATAATGCATTTATTTTAGTCTGATTCTGTTTTATATGACTTCAGAAGACTAGAAGTCATCCGGCCCACTTCTATGAAACTTTCATGGTGCTTTTGGAACAGCATGAGGGTGAGTAAACTATCCCTTTAACATGATAAAGGGCAAAAGATTTCTAAAGAAAAAAAATCTCTCTCAGTTTTCCGTATATATATTTCTCACATTGAGTATGCCTGAGCTAACAGTTAAAGCTTGTGCACCTTATCGTGATG
>NW_015771067.1:0-773 GCF_001515625.1 Sinocyclocheilus rhinocerous
AAAAAAAAAAAAATTATGGACATGTTATTGAATTATTTGCAGCTCTGGACTGAAGTCTGTGTTTGTGTGTGTTTGTCCAGGACAGAGCTGGATGCCTGTGATTCTCCAGAGAAATACCCACAGCTGTTTCATGTGCTGTTAGACATTGAGGTTGAAAGTACGGAGAAACAGAAAGATCTCACGCCACCGTGGGAGCAGTTCCCCAACAAAGATCTGAGCCCCAGCGTGCTTTTCTCCTGTCATCAGGAACACCAAGATTCACTTGCTACTGCAGGTAATCCTGTATATTACTATGCTGTATAATGCTATCCAACACAAAAAAGCCAAACATATGGTTTTGGTTCTTTCTTTAAAACAAAAAAACCTTTTGATGAGAGCTTTAGAAGTATGACTGAGATATTTTATTCACAATACATTTTTCAGGATGATTTTGCTAACAATATAAAGCAACATTGTGAATATAATAATGATTTTAATATAATTTTTGTGCACATTAAGTTCCCTAGTGGCCATGTTATGAAACTTTTGTTCTGTTGTTTCTACAATTGAATTAATTCAATTGTAACAAAAGTCACCCTTTTAACCTATTTCAGTATATACGTAAGCATTGAGGTCCATTTTGAATCTCATAAATAGACTGATGTTTCTTAAGCTCACCAAGGCTGCAATTATTTGATCATAAGTACAGTAAAATAGTAATAATGTGAACTGTTATTACAATTTAAAATAACTTTTTTCCTTTTTAATATATTTTAAAATGTAATTTATTCCTG
>NW_015771068.1:0-773 GCF_001515625.1 Sinocyclocheilus rhinocerous
TCCGGCAGCTACTCTTGCACTGGAAGAAGACCTGAAGGTCTTTCATAATGCCCTAAAACTGGCCCACAAAGACACCAAAGTGTCCATTAAGGTGTGTGAAGAAGGATGAATACCTCTTCTTACAGCTCGGTTTCACTTTTTTTGATTTGTCTCAATATGTTTGATTCTGTCTTTTCTCCAGGTGGGCAGTACAGCAGTACAGGTGACCTCAGCCGAACGAACACGAGTCTTGGGTCAGTCTGTCTTCCTCAACGACATCTACTATGCTTCAGAGATTGAGGAAATCTGCCTAGTGGATGAAAATCAGTTCACACTGACCATTGCTAACCAGGGCACGCCGTTAACCTTCATGCACCAGGAGTGTGAGAGCATAGTTCACTCGATTATCCACATCCGTACACGTTGGGAGCTCTCTCAGCCTGACTCCATTCCCCAGCACACCAAAATTAGGCCCAAAGATGTTCCGGGGACCCTTCTCAACATCGCCCTCCTCAACCTGGGCAGCTCTGACCCCAGTTTAAGGTGATCAGTTATCCTAAATCCATCAACAGAGGTCAGATGTTTACCAGTGTGTACATTCTTGAATATTTCTGTCTCTCGGTTTTGTTTAAAGGTCTGCAGCTTACAACCTCCTGTGTGCCTTAACATGCACCTTTAACCTAAAGATTGAAGGCCAACTGCTGGAGACTTCCGGCCTCTGCATCCCTGCCAATAACACCCTCTTCATTGTGTCCATTAGCAAGACTCTAGCAGCTAATGAGCCTCACCTGACC
>NW_015771069.1:0-773 GCF_001515625.1 Sinocyclocheilus rhinocerous
CCACCTTGTTCTCAGACATCTCATTTAGACAGAAACTCCTGGAAACCAAGACCCAGGAGGATTTCAAGCAGGAGCTGGTGATTCAAAGGCAGCGACTCTCCACTGCCATCCAGAAGCCCTCGCTGAAGGAAGAGACCGACCCACACAGCAACAAACCACACAAGGTCTGAAGCCGAGAGAGGCTCGGGGCATGTAAAGGACTTGGCCAACCAATTATCTGCTCAGTCTGCCTGTTAACTTAATGTTGGGTTTTCTCTGTGGGTCGTGAAGTGCACTCTTCACACGTACACACCACCCTCACATTATGCTGCACTAGTGGTGCAACCCATCACAAAACTCACGGTTCAGATCATAATACAGTTTTTGAGTCACGGATCAGATCATTTTTTGGATAAAAAAAGTGCTTTTCATTTATTGCTTAAAGAACACTTAAAGTACTTTGATACCACAGCAAAAACTACTAGCCTAACTAATAAAGTTGTCAAGTCAGTAATAAAATAAGAGCAAATGCACAAATTACAAGCACGATACAGTATAACAACATTACAAACAAAGCCAGTAACAGTATTCAGGTACAGAAATGTAAAAAGTCTCAAATAAGACTGTAGTGTTCAGTGTATTTAAATTAAATACACATTAATCTTTGTTGTTTGATAAAATTATTGCTTGGGAGAATTTCAACACAAACAAGGTATCTCGTTTCAACCGCGGAAAGATGTCAATATGCAGTTTTTCAAGTTCAAGTCCACCGACGGTAATCTACTCTCCTGTCT
>NW_015771070.1:0-773 GCF_001515625.1 Sinocyclocheilus rhinocerous
ATAAAAGTATCGGTATCGGGCTAGTACTGGAAAAAGTGGTATCGGTGCATCCCTAATATAATATAAAATACAAAACATGTTTACTGAAAAAACACAGTATTGTGTCTGAACTGACAGTGGACTGGCCAATATATCAGTCCATCACAACATAATACAAAGCTGTATGATGTTTCACAATATTAATGAAACTTGTTCTTACCGTTTGCATATGGGTTGACGGTCTTTTTATTCGTCATTACCCGTGCTGTTGCATTGTTAACCTGAGCACAAACAGAAGTGTGTGAGCAAGAAACATTCTGAAGCTAAAGCTGTAAATATTGAAAATACTGCTTTAACACATATTGCATGCATTATAGTGAAGATTTTCAAAATGATTACAGATCATAACAAACAGTTAAAGAAAAGTGGTAAGACATATAAAGCAAAGAAAATATATGCAAAAGTCTCATCATAAAAAGACTCGTCAGCATGCGTCATCAAAAGATGACCAAGTTGAAGGAGTACATGGAGGAAAAAAAACAGAAACACACAAAATGCACTCAACAAATGAAAGGCATCAAATATGAGACAGCATGCAGTGGAGAGGGAATGATTAGGTTAAAAGAAAAAAAAGAAAACGTAGAAATAAAAAGAAAAAAAAACGTTTGGCACTGCGCAACATACACTAAACATTCAGAGTTGAGGTACAGTTGGAAAACAAAGCAACATTTAGCATTCAACACTCCAAGAGCCTTGTGCTTCATCACAAGAATAATAATCAGAAAGGAAAAAAA
>NW_015771071.1:0-773 GCF_001515625.1 Sinocyclocheilus rhinocerous
AAAAATCTTAACTTTTCTGAACTCACAAACCAATCAAACTTCACTACTGGCTGAACATTTACAGCCAATCACACCCATTTCAATGTAAACTGTATTTGGACACAGCTATGCTCATTTGTCTTTGTGAAGTGACGTCTCATCAGTCTCCACAACACAGTCTTTGACCTCAAGCTACAGGTTTTAATTACAGGCATTGCTGAAGATGGATGACCTGGTTACAGTCAATGATCAGTCTGTAAACAGCTAAACTCAGGCGTCAACTACAAAATCAGCTGCTGCAATTTAAAGTTAAAAAATTTTGCATAACAGGTTTCATCTTGACATCTGTAATGTGTTTCTTTAGAAATGTTAGAAAGGCTGCCATTAGAAAGATTTTTAAAAGTCAGTTTCAAAAGCTAAGAAAGATAAAATACAATACTTCTTTATAATCTATTTAAAAATTTGGGGTCAGGTTTTTACTTCTTGGAAGAAATGAATTATTATATTCAGCTAGGATGCATTAACTGGATCAAAAGTGCAGTAAAGACATTTATAATGTTACAAACGATTTTTATTTCGAACAAATGCTGTTCTATTGAACTTTTTTGATTCATCAAAGAATCCTAAAGAAAACGTTTTACGGTTTCCACAAAAGCAAGAAGAAGCACAAGTGTTTTCAAATTTGATAATAACAAGAAGGATCGTGTAACACTGAAGACTGGAATAATGGCTGCTGAAAATTCAGCTTAATTCAATTCAATTCAATTCAAGTTTATTTGCATAGCGCTTTTCAC
>NW_015771072.1:0-773 GCF_001515625.1 Sinocyclocheilus rhinocerous
CCTCAGCAAACAAGCCTAGAAGAACGAGCGCAAACATTTAGGCAGTGTAATGCAGGTGTGACCAGCTGTTTCACCACACAGCTGTCTGTCTGTCTGTACGGTGAGAAGCCGTGTTCAAAATGAAGCCATCAGAATTCACTGCATGAGTCCCCCAAGAAGAGGTTTTCACTTAAACAAGACGTCTGCAGGAGAAGGAATTAGAAGGCAGCCGTCTCGAGACTTTAGCTTTCTTCTGGTGAATAAGTGTTTGCACAAATGGCTTTTATTTTAGAGTGGAGGCGTGGAATGTTTTAAGAATGGTGCAGGGCATTAGGGGAGGGCAACAGAGATGTTTTCGACTACTGATGAGCTGGAATGGTGCACAAGTGCTCTCCATCTCCTCAAAAATTATGCAGAAATCCTTTTCATTCTGTCTTTGTATGTCACTTTCGCTCTCCCCCTCGCTCCCTTCACTCTCGGCCTCGGCGGGCGTGTGGCAAATTGCTTGTGTTGTGTAATTTACTCGTGGGCCGAAGCTTCCCGTCAGGAATCCCTTCTGGGGGGGGGTTAACTCTGTCCTACTCATCTCTGTTCAGGGCGGCCTCTTGATATTGCCCATAAATCTGGGTATCGCTGATTATTTTGATACTATTGTCCGACAGAGTAATGGAATGTCGGCCCTCTTAAAGTAGTCCTCCTATCTGCATGACCTACTGGAGACCTGTGGTGAATTGGCCTGGCCACTAAGTCGTGGACTATAGTCGCAAGAAATAAGCTGCTGTCCTGCTTCCATT
>NW_015771073.1:0-773 GCF_001515625.1 Sinocyclocheilus rhinocerous
CAAGGGGGATGACGTCACTATTGCTATGGTGATTCCCCCCTCCTCCTACTCATCCCCAGCATCACCATCAGCATCATGATTGGGAACTGGATGCAGCAACAGCAGATCTAGCCTACCTACTGAGACCCAAATACCATCTCTCTAATTAATCAGATTTCAGATGTAATTGCTTTGGTTCCTTTAAGGGCTAGTTGAGTCTATACGAGATGTGTTTGGGTTTTGCAAAAATGTACAGAGTTCAGCTCTTAAGAAAATAAAAGATGCTGTAATCCCAGCTCAGTTGTAAAGTATTCTGAACATAACAATAATACATACACTTACACATAAACAATAAAGTAGGAGTGGCTGTTTCACATTGTAAATATAACCATGCCTAAAGGACATCTTTACAAAGTTGTCATTGCAAACCATTTAACTGTGACTTCATTCACAATTGGCATCAAGTGCATTTTTGCTTTTATAAAATGTTTACTTCATATTAAAATATTAAAGGACACAAATTTTTATTGAAAAAATAACAGTCTTGGGGTCACTAAGATTTAGTCTCTTATGCCCTCTTGATCAAAAGTACAGTAAAAACTGAAAAAAAATGGTTAAATATTGTTACAATTTAATATATTTTATTATTTTATTATTATTGTGATGGAAGCTGCATTTTCAGTGCATTACCCCAAACGTTTGATTGATAGTGTATAATACACTTTTAATATTTGTAGAAAGAAATATAATAAGGGGAAAGTCGTGGCCTAATGGTTAGAGAGTCGGACTCGTAA
>NW_015771074.1:0-773 GCF_001515625.1 Sinocyclocheilus rhinocerous
TCAGAAATCATTCTATTATGCTGATTTGCTGCTTAAGAAACATTTCATATTATTATCAAAGTTGTGAAGCTTCGTATTTTTGAGAAACTGATTATTTTCAGGTTTCTTTGAATAGAAAGTTCAAAAGAACAGCATTTATTTTTTTATCTGTTTAATGCATTATTGTTTATTTTAATGAAAATATTAATTTATTTAAAAATGCTATTAAATGGTAGGGTACGGTGTTTGCTTTTTGTTCCAGATTGGTTTATTTTAATCTAGTACTTAATTACTATAGTAATAAAATCTAGTATTTTTGCCTCTTCTCAGTCATAATACTGTATATAGACGTTTTGAAATGAATAGTTCACCCAAAAATACAAATTCTGTCATCATGTATAACTTTTTTTTGTATAACCTTTTGTATAACTGAACATGGAAGTAATCTGCTCTTTTCCTTATAATGAAAGTGAATGGCAATCATGTGTTCAGTGAAGATTTTCAGTAAAGAACACTATAAATTTTGGTCTGTTTTTCACATAAAGCTTTTATATGACATCAGAACACTTATGATAAAGTGCATGAGTTATATCGACTACTTTTATAATTCTTGTATGTAAAAGATCACCTCAAACATTCTGCTAAACATTGATATTACAAAATATTAAGAGAGTCTTATGGGTTATGATGTCAAAATATTAATTTCTGGGTGAAGTAGGCCTATTGCTTGAAGGAAATCAATTTACTCCAATACAAACAAAGCCAAACTCATATCGAGGCTGTCAAACAATCTC
>NW_015771075.1:0-773 GCF_001515625.1 Sinocyclocheilus rhinocerous
CCTGCTGGGGGACTTGTAAGTGTAAAATGGGAATATGCATTCCTACAGCAGCTTTTTAATTATATGGCAGAAGGATTTTATGTTGGACTTGGCAAGAAGCGCTCTGACCAAAACAACTGGATCCATGTTCTCTTATAGGCTGCCAGTGGTGCATTTTTGTCCGTTAATGCCAAGCGTAATTATCCTGCGAAATAGATGAAGACGTTTTATAATCTCGGTCAGCCAGAGCTCTAGGATTCTGTGCCCTGAATACATTCATAACGTCATAAATAGAAAAAAAAAACTCTTTCTGTCTTTAAAACACTCGGGCCAGCTCTAGTGATATTACAGTATGAAGATGTTAATATTTTAGCAGAGGATTTTCTTTCAGGCTACAAAAGACTTCTTCATTATTTTTATCTCGCTTTTACTTTTTTTTTTTTTATATTGTAAAAGAGGTTCAACATGACTTCAGTTTAAGTAAGATTTTATAAAGTTTCTCAAACACATTATCATCAGAGAAGTTGCATTTTCTATACAAATTTACATACATTTCCAAAGCATTGCGGATGACATGTAACAAATACGTTTCCACTAAATTATAATGTATTTTTCCATTAATGTATTTTTCAATATTCAATTCAATATTTGTAAGTCTTCTGCTGACCAAGGCTGAATTTATTTGATAAAAAAATACAGTAAAAAATGCTAAATTGTGAAATTAAAATATTGTAAAATGTAATTTATTATTGTGATGCAAAGCTGAATATTCAGCATCATTACTCCAGTCTTCA
>NW_015771076.1:0-773 GCF_001515625.1 Sinocyclocheilus rhinocerous
AAAAAAAAAGATGTATGTTGACAACTCACTGGTTTTCCAAGGATGATAAAACATGTAGGTTTGGAGAGCAGAATCTCTCTCTCTGCTTCATCCTCGATAAGCTTATCCACTAATGATAAGTTAGACGCTTTATGGACAGTGGATGACATTGTATGATACTGTAAAGCAAAAATACAGAGATGTTAATCTATTTCAATTAATCAAGAAGTCAAACTTTAAAGTTCAATATCAGATCATCGTTAATTATCAACTGACATTAAGAAGATTTTATAAGAACTAATGTTTTGAGTATCGCGCGCAATATCAAGTGAACTATTTTTTATTTTCCGTTCTTCTGTAATCATATATACTTCGATGCGTCAATTAAACATAATACTCTCTTAGCTCATTGATTTTACTCACTTTAATAGTGACTGCAGCAACAGACTGTAGCCTCCATCTCTATCCGCTCTTCATTTGTTGAACGGTGTCATGGCAACCTGCCCACAACACAACTGACAGGATAGAGAGAAAGCAAGGTTTGACGAGCTTTTTATTTTGTTGACGTGGGCCAGCATAAGCTGTAAAATGTGTCCCAGAATTATATGATCCCCTATATTAAAATATTTTTAACAAGACATTGTCCAGAAGCGTTTTCATATCTGCTTAAAAATGAACTCATTCAATAAATCCACCAGAGGTCAGTGTTAAGCGTTCCCAACTGGCAATTTATTTATTTATTTAAAAACTACACACACGCGCTGGATTTTAACTCTACGTCACATAGGGACACA
>NW_015771077.1:0-773 GCF_001515625.1 Sinocyclocheilus rhinocerous
GGAATGGGCTCAGTACAAATCCCTGAGGCACTGCGCTCTGCTGATATTACACATTGAGTGAAATAAAAAGGATTTCCCCTCATTCTCTGTTTGAGATATTGTTCTATCAATCAGACATATGCTCCGAGGCTTATTCTTTGTATATTTACTTTGAATCCAACAAGAATTTCTGCATGTATATTGTTAGGTTGCTTGTGCAGTAAACTGGAGAAACACAGGTGGCATGCTATGGATGTCTGAATGAGCATACAGCACACTGTCTGTCGATGTACAATAGCAGGTGACCATGTGAAAATCTCAGGGTTTATTGAACAAGACTGAAACATCAATAGTAATTTACTTTTAGCTGAAGGGACATGTGCCATCTCCAGCCTCGCTGATGGAAATGTTACCCTTTATCTAGCAAAAATATCATGCTAATCAGTCAATTCTAAATACTAATGGTATAAGTCAATTCTAATTATTAGTGCTTTTTGCTAAGGCAAGCATCACTATTTCTTTTGGTGACACTTAGTGTTGGAGATTCGAACAAACCCTTTAGCCTACATTTTAAAATTGATTGTGCATCTTTTACATTTACTTATAAGATTGTGCTGCTTGTTGAGGAGAAATGTGCTGTTACTTTTTTGAGTGATCAGATTCTTAGAGACTTGGGTGCGCTCTATTGATTTCGTTCAGTAAGTAACAAACCAGAAGACAATAGAGCACAGCAGTCAGGTTCCAGAAGTAAAAATGCCATTCATTTTCTTGAAAATTGATTGATTTTTTTTTTT
>NW_015771078.1:0-769 GCF_001515625.1 Sinocyclocheilus rhinocerous
CTCTCTCTCTCTCTCTCTCTGTCCCGGGTGAAGGTTCACAGTGATGTCCAGTCCACGGTCACTATCACCCTCCAGAGTCCTCCGTCCTCTCCAGTACGGGCGCTGTGGTGCTTTACCCTAACCGAGGGCTATTCTCTGTGCTCCAGGCTTTGCTCTTTCTCTCTCAGCATTCAGCAGCCGTCTCCCAATCATCGACAGATGTTTTGCTCGCGTTAATACAATGTACTCCGGTGCGCAGAGAGAAGCGCGAGCGTCCACAGACTCCGGTCAGATTACGCGCGCTTACATTTGAAGCGCGCTTAAGCCATTCATCAGGTCAGTACGCATGTCTTAACGAGAAAGAAACGCCGGTGTTGCATTTGCAAACATGTTTCCCGACAACAAGAAAACAAATGACAGTAGACTCCGGCTCCAGGTAAACTTTTAAGCGATGAAGCGCGAGAGCTGACACTAGCCTATCCTGATGGGACTGTTCGATCTCCCACACACGTCTGCTTTTTAAAGCTCACATACTTAGGCAATGACAATATTGTTATATTATTGCACTATTATTTTATGTAATCCTGGCTGAGTGATCTTCGGATGCAGTGCAAGGATCTGTGAGAATAGTGATACATTCTCATATGGGACTCCAGGAGAAGCATGTGACAGATAGCGCCATTTCTGTGCAAGGTGCAGGAAACGGTTCATAACAGGCAATTTGATGAAACATTTAATATATTATGGAAGTTTCATTTTTCTATCTATCTATCTATCTATCTATCTATCT
>NW_015771079.1:0-773 GCF_001515625.1 Sinocyclocheilus rhinocerous
TTTTTTTAAATAGGGTCCCACTCCCACTCTCAGGGGGAAGCTGGAATTAAACATGGATTAATAATTGACATGGATTAATTCTTAATCTACATGTTCTGTCTGTCTGTCTATGTTCTATGTTCAGACAGTAGTCTGCTGAACTGTCCATGACTCAGTATTAAAAATCCCACCAGTGTAGAACTTTTACATTTTAGAGATAAAACATGTTTTGGTTCCAAGATCTCCTTCTGGCTATGCCTCTCAGTATTGATTATAATTTGTTATATTATCATTTTATAAGTTATTTATTAAATTGTGGGCATTTAAACGGCCTAAATTAAACTTGGTCTGTTTGCTTAAAATGTTGTGTTAATGATATCTTCTGAAACATTGTGACATTCAGGGTTTTAAGAGGATGGAGAAGAAACCCTGAGGTTAAAGCAGAGGGCAGTGTTGTCACTTCAAAAAAGTATAGAGACTTGCAGATCACATATTCAAAAATGAAATGCATGTCTGAGAGGCTGCAAAGCGCCTCGGTACTACAAACCTGGTACACAGTCTTGCATTGCTTTATGATTGTAAGCTGTATCGATATGAGTGTAAGTGTGTTACAAGTGCAGAGAATTATCAGGAATTTCAAACGGGACTATAAAGTGGAAATGAGTTTAAAACGCACTAAGCACAAAATAAATCATTGTATACACATATAGCCCTTTTTAATTGAGCAATTATAAAAATGTTCTGTGAATGTAGCATGAACATTAGCCCCCTTCTGAGCTATTATGCTGGCTGTC
>NW_015771080.1:0-773 GCF_001515625.1 Sinocyclocheilus rhinocerous
CTTACAAAATCAGCAGGGGATCAAATAAATATTTTCCCCACTGAATTGGTTTTACTCCAGATTCTCTTGAGGTTATTGTGGAAAAGAGAACAAGGGCAAAATTGAAAATGATTTTGTACTATGAAGGACATTCACTAAATGGTATTTTTAGTAGACTTAAGAGTTCATTTAGTGGGAGATTAGTAATGCCTCAGTGGTCTACAAAACGATTTAGAAGGTCTTTTATATCCCTACTGCTGTTAGGATTTTTAATGAAGTGTTGTAATTTGTATATAATAATAATTGTGTTGTTGTTTTCATTGCTCAGTTATTTATTGTGTTAAAATTGCCTGAAAAATCACCTCATGTTATGCTCAATATTTTTTGTGAAACTTATGTTTCCAGTGGGCATATTTTCAGTTCACAATTTAAATTTTTGCAATTTGAAGGATAATGGAAACGCAGCTACAGTCAGCATTAAGGAGCCTTAACAGCCTATCCCTGGTTTAGAAAGTAGTGTTATTGTTGCCAGTTCCAGGGAGTGTGGAAGTCATCCTCTCTCAAGTGATTCGTTAACCCTCAAGCATCCTTCGTATAGCAGCGCTTAATTGGTCCTTCGTGGACAAATTTGGGCACTAAGGTCTTATGTGTCATCCCAATTTTATTTTATTTTTTAAATAAATGTCATGTCACTATCTTCAATAAAATAAAAACGATCAATTTATGCAATTTTTTGTGATTAATTTTTTTTACCTCAAAAAGTACCATCTTTTTATGTAAAATATGCTTATTTT
>NW_015771081.1:0-773 GCF_001515625.1 Sinocyclocheilus rhinocerous
TGTTCACTGTGAATGCTAAAGTGTCTGTCTTCAGTTTAAAGTACTTTACACAGGTTAATCAGTAGCAGTGTTTAGTAAGATACTCTACAAAAGCAATTCATTAGCCTACTAGACGCTAATTAAATCTTCAACATAATTAGATTGCTGCACTAATTACTCTTTGGCAAAAGTATTGCATTATTTAATTTCTAAATTCCACATCAACCTCGACAAGTTTACAAATACAAGGATAGAGATGAAACTGCTCTTTTAATTCTTTAAAATAGGCTAAATATAAAATTGCATAAATATTTTTTTCTTGCTCAATACAGCCGTTTTGTCATTTGGAGCATTGTTTGTATGTTTCTGGTTCGTGCTCAGAGATCAGATTGGCTTTCACTCCTGTGTCCAGTTCGAGTGACGCTGTTACTTCATTTATTTCCAGACATTGCCATAGGCTGGACAGTTTTGTGAGTTTCACCATGTTTTCATCTTTCACATACACTGCCACACAACATTTCTTTCTCATTTCGCTTCTCTTGATCTGTCTTTCAGCTACAGATGAACGGACTGAATGAAGAAACTGATCATTCATGAGCCTCTTTATTCCATCTTAGGTCTGCACATGGAAACTCTGCATGCAAACTTCATCTGAATGGAGTATCTTCAGTTTACAGATGAGTGTGCAGCTTCTGACATCTAGTGATTGGACTAGAAATATACTCTATCATGACACTGTACAGTAAATCTTAAACTTTAGAACAAGAGGATGTAAGACGAACAAGTAAATAAAT
>NW_015771082.1:0-773 GCF_001515625.1 Sinocyclocheilus rhinocerous
TTGATAGGCGAACATGGTGAGATATGTCTTTTAGGGAGAAAAATAGCAGAAATATAGCAGATTCAAAACAAAACAAAACATGTATTTATATGGTGTAAAGTAACTGTGTTGTAATTTACTCACATTTAGGCCTTGCACGAACACAGGCTCGGTAAGGAAGTCTGACAGCATTCTCAACACCGACGCCCCCTGCAGGTTACCAGAGAAAAGAGTTTGATACTAGTAATGATCAATGCATTTCAAAATGAAGGTTATCAGACGTACAGCACCTTGCTGTAGGAGACTGTATCAAACTGCTCAGTGATCTGCTCTGGTTTTATAATATCTTCCTCATTCGAAGACAGGGGATGGGAGGAGGCCAGAGCATCCACAGCAAAAACACGGTGTATATCTTTAAGGATGATCAAGTCTTTCTGTGAGAGCGATAAGGGAGAAAGATAATAAATACGATAGAGTGCAAATAAATGTTGTTGTTTTTTTCTAAATCTTTTCTAATACATACAACTTTGAATTCTTATTATTAATATTTTTTTTCTATATTATTACTATTATTTAATAAAAACCTAGGTGACGTAAGCGACGCCAGGATTTTTAAATTGATTTATTTATTTATTTTATTGTTAACTATTAGTGTGGAGACAAGTCACAAAAACGAAGATGTGTGGAGACAGTGGAGTTAAATCACCATGGGCCGCATTTCTGCGAAGGTAGGGAACATGTTTGCTTCAAATATTTAAAGGGTTAGTTCACCCCAAAATGAAAATTCTGTCATT
>NW_015771083.1:0-773 GCF_001515625.1 Sinocyclocheilus rhinocerous
TCAGGATTCACAGATGAACAGAAAGTTCAAAAGAACAGCATTCATGTGAGACACAAATCTTTTATAACATTATAAATGTCTTTACTGACACTTTTGATCCCTTTAATGCATCCTTGATGAACAAAATATTTATTTTATTTAACCTAAATATAAGGTAAATATTTAAGCTAAATTTAAAATGAGACAAAACAGTTCTAAGATATTAATTATAAAACGGATCATTCTGACTTTTAATTATTATATAATGTGTAATGTATAATGTATTGATGTGGCAAATGCAATCAATCTACAGTTAGGTTGGTGAACTATATTAATTGGTGATAAAAAAGGGACAAAAGTAAGTAAATAAATACATATATACATTTATAAATAAATTCTAATCTCAGCATTTTTTCTGCTTTTACTCATGGCGTGAATCACTGAATTAAAACATGCTGCTTTAGTTTACACTTTCAACTTTTTAAAACCAAAATGCTTGAATAGTTGTTTATTGTTCCCAGATACTTTGGTCAGTATTTCGCTCAGCATCTGGTTTCTGAGTTTACGTGTCAAGAAAGTGAATCATCACAAGCTCTGATTCATTTATAAAAGCCCCAGCAAATCTCCGTAGCACAGGAACAGTCTCGTCTGACCTTTTCTTACTGGCACAGTTTATTACAGACTTACAGATCGCAACCCATATTAGATCAGAACGCTGCTATATAAATGACTAAACTACATATACAAAAAAGATTAAAAAGAAAGGAAAAAAGAAGAAAATGAAGCTGTGTGGA
>NW_015771084.1:0-773 GCF_001515625.1 Sinocyclocheilus rhinocerous
GAACCATGTTAGTGAATAATAGCCCATTTAATAAGATCAACAAAATGAGAAACAGGTGTTCATTGTACATGTTCTTCATAACTGGTGACAGTTGTAGATGTTAATTCGTTTTTCGGGTAAGTCAACATGGTCTTTTGCTGAACAGGAAAAATTTGAAACCTGTACCTCCCACAAATACCAAGAACATAGAACATGGACAAAAAACAACTCAAAGAGAGGACTAAACAATCAACTGACCCTGATTTTGAAGTCTCACAGTAATAGTGTGATGAGCAGAAGAAGTAACTCATTCCTTGAAGTCCTGTGTGTATGTCTGCCCCCGTGGAGTTTGTAAGGGTGTAAGGTGGGTGCGTCCCCAGTGTAACTCTCAGAATGATGCGAGGGGAATTCAAACAACACAAACTGATATAGTAATTGAACACAACTTGCTTTCTTCTCGCAGTTATGACAAACGCCCACAGAAAGCCCTAGCATGGGTTGGCTCTGGACCTCTGCAACCTTGGAGTATTTCACTAAACCAAGACCAACTTATTTTGCAGCTGGTAATGAAAACCCAAAAATGTATATTTAATCAATTCTTGTATTATTTTATGTGCTACATGATTGTTAATAAACTATTCATATCCATTGTCGTGACCTTGCCATTGCTAGCGCCATACTCTACTCTTTGAGCTAGATCAGATTTCCCCAACTACCGGGTTGCGACCCAGTACCAGGCCGTGGAAGAGTTGCTACCAGGTCGCAAGAATGTTCTGGGAAAAATGTGTATAGAT
>NW_015771085.1:0-773 GCF_001515625.1 Sinocyclocheilus rhinocerous
AATGTCCATTCTATTATTAAAAAGAGTATTCAAAGAGCATTTTGTACACTGCAAAAGTTTGGGGTCAATAAGATTATTTTTAAAATTAATTAACACTTTTATCTAGTGATCAAATGTTATAATACATTTCTGTTTCAAATAAATGCTGTTCTTTTGAACTTTTAATCAAAATCTTGAAAAAAATGTCACCGTCACAGTTTCCACAAAAATATTAAGCAGCACAACAATAAAATGTTTCTTGATCACCAAATGAGTATATTAGAACTATTTGTGTGATTTGCCATGTGACTGGAAGCAATGGCTGCTGAGAATGTAGTTTTGCCATCACAGGAATAAAACATTAAATTAAAAAACAGTGCTTTTAAATTGTAATAATATTTCAGAATATTATAGTTTACTTTCAAAAACATAAAAAAACACCTTCCTGACCACACACTTTAGAACAGCAGAAAATCTGATCGTTTGAACAAAGGAGTTCACATGATAAGCATCACACACTCCTTTTTGATTAGTGACCAAGAAATGGTGAGGAAACTTTCATATTTCATCTTTATTTTACATCATAACATTCCTCAGTTTAAAAATGTTCAAAAATTGAAAACAGCATTTAAAACCGGGAAAGGATACATTTGTTTGTGTATCAATCAAACAAACAGAGAAATAAAGCACTCACTGATGGCTTCGACAAAGTCATTAAAGGATGCGTAAGTGAACAGAGGCTCTGGAAACTCCCGGAAAAACATCTTCAGAGCACCTGTAGTCACGTGGATATC
>NW_015771086.1:0-773 GCF_001515625.1 Sinocyclocheilus rhinocerous
TCTGCTGGGGGATGGTGGTGTGGGAAAGTCCTCCCTCATGAACCGGTATGTCTCCAGCAAGTTTGATTCACATCTATTCCACACGATCGGTGTAGAGTTCTTAAACAGAGAGCTGGAGGTGGATGGTCACACGGTCACTCTACAGATCTGGGACACAGCAGGCCAGGAGAGGTTCAGAAGTCTCCGAACGCCCTTTTACCGTGGCTCTGACTGCTGTCTGCTTACGTTTAGTGTGGATGATAATCAGAGTTTCTTGAACCTCAACAACTGGAAGAAAGAGTTTGCATACTACGCAGATGTCAGGGACCCAGAGAAATTTCCGTTTGTTGTTCTAGGAAACAAAGTAGATGTGACGGAGCATCAGGTGCCAATGGAAGAAGCTCAAAGGTGGTGTCAAGAGAATGGTGGATATCCATACTTTGAAACAAGCGCAAAGGATGCCACTAATGTCTCAGCTGCATTTGAGGAAGCAGTTAGACGTGTGCTTTCATCTGAAGATCGCACAGAACACCTGCTGCCCACAGACACTGTTGACTTGCGCAGGAAGCCACGGGCGAGCGGCTCATGCTGTTGATGCTGTGGAATGATATGAACACAACTGAAACACTCTACTTTACTGTATATGTTAGTGAAAAAAAATGCATACTCATCAGTTCTCCACAGCAGATGCCAGAAAAACATCTTGTGTGCAGTATGCATACTTTAGTACATAAAGAGTTACAACATCTCAAACACTTGCTCTGAACAATAATTATAAATGAAGAGTCTTATAG
>NW_015771087.1:0-774 GCF_001515625.1 Sinocyclocheilus rhinocerous
AAAAAAAAATCGAATCTACTTTCAAATTCACCAGCAGAGGGCGTCATGACGTCAGCACCACGTGCAAAAAAAACATTTGACGTTGGAGAGGTCACGGTGTTGTCATCAAACATGGCGGCCTCCTTGCTAAGCAGGAGGACAGCCTTATTCCTTGGCGTTAGTAAATTTAACTCCTTTCTACCGGCTGTAGTCCAGCAAACCGCGAACTATAACCCCAGACCCCTCTGGCTGAATATAAAGAACCCTTATATTCCGAATAAAGAGAGCGAGAAGACGCCCGAGTGGCAGAAGACTGATAAGTACGAGCGCAAACTGTTCGGCCGTTATGGAAGCTCGTCTGGAGTGGAGCCGGCCAAACTCTGGCCCTCTCACGCCCGGCTGGAGGAGCTGATGGCCGAGGAGAAAGAGTGGCACCCTCCGATCGAGGTGATGCTGGAAAACATCGCGGCCAGAGAGAGGGAGAAGGAGCAGAAGCGGATGGAGAGGTGAAGTGAACCTGACTAGTTTAGTCTCTATTGGATGATCAACAGTGTTCAACAACTAACTGCACATATTCAATAACAAGAAACTGTTCACCCCAGAATGAAAACTGTCATCATTTACTCACCTTCGCGTTGATTTGTGTCTCTCACAATGTCCGAGCTTCCGTTTTCCATACAAGGAAATTGGATAGAGACTTTTGCTGTCAAACTACAGGACACCTTAAAAGTAATAAATGTCTTTTTTAAACCAGCTTATGCTGGTAGATTAATCCACATGACTTGTCGGCTATAT
>NW_015771088.1:0-773 GCF_001515625.1 Sinocyclocheilus rhinocerous
TCACCCTAAAATTAAAAATTCATACATGTCCTATTTTTGTATTATATTTTATTAATATAATATAATATAATATAATAATGTAATTTTTTTGCATTATAAGAACATTATGTGAGACTAAGCCTTGGTATTTATTATTTATTTATTAATTATGCTTCAAATTTTTATGACATGACATAATGATTTTTTTTAAATATGCAAATTTTAAAATATAATTTTTTTTTCCTTTCAGTTGTGCAGTGTCCTACATTATTGTGTCCTCTTATTATTATTTTAGCATATTAAATTAAGTACATTCAAATATTATACATTAATTTTAAAACAATATATTAATATATGTATCTAATTTAATTATAATTTTTGTATTATATTTTATTACATATAATATAATATCATATTTTTGTTTAATAGCACTACAAATTTGCTTATAGATCACATTATGTTAGACTAAGCACTGGTGTTTATTATTTATTTATTAATTATGCTTCAAGTTTTTATGACACGATATAATGATTTTTTTTTTTTAAATATGCAAAATACAATTTCTTATTTTTCTTTCGATTGTGACATATCATAATTCTGGAGATTCACCTGTAAATCGTCCCATACCTTTGACGGGGCACTCGAGGGTGAGGTTGGCACCCAAACGGACACTGATAACCCCTCCAACCACCATCTTCAGACTGCTGCTCTTCACATCTGACGTGTTTCTCCGCGAGGCAGCGATCGTGGGAGTTTCTGTTTATAAAGAAATAAAAACCATCCGCTCACATTAC
>NW_015771090.1:0-774 GCF_001515625.1 Sinocyclocheilus rhinocerous
TGGACCACACCAAGACAGAGACTCTCTCTTTAACTTTTATTGGCTTTGTAATATCAGCATAAGAAGTGCAAATGATATCAACAAACTCGGAGGGGGTGTGTGGGGCCATGAATCTTTAGGGCGGGTGGGGAGGGTTGATTATGAAAAGTAACCATTCTTCACCTGTCATTTCTAGTCACGTGTAAACTGTGTACTCCTCCCCCTATGTATACGTACACATGGAACATTCCAGAACGGTGAACCTGTTACTCTCACTTATTGGTCCTCTGTGAACATCTGTCTTCAGCTTTTCACTACTTTTAAAGTGACTTTCCAGTGTCTGACGTTAAGTTATAACAGTCACTCTCTTGTATATTAGGGACATTTTTCCTCAACTGTGAAAAGATATATCTATATATACATATAGATAAATATATATAAATATATGAACTTATGTATAATGTGTCCAGATAACAATGAAAATATTTATACATTTTGTAAAAAAACAAACAAAAAAAACATTAATCTCAGAAAAAAGAGGGTGCGCACAGGATGAAAATGCAGTTGAAAATATTTATTGAACTGCAAAGGACACTGACAATTTCAGAAAAACAATACATTAACTACAACAAAAAAAGGATTTTAAAAAAGGAAATGTCCCTTCACATTGTCACTTATACACAATATCATTTTAATGTGCAAAATGTATCCAATTTAATGTGTTTACATCAAAACGACATATTTTTATTCATTTTTCTGCAGTTTCTGTGCATTTGAGCCAAATTGTTACGTGTA
>NW_015771091.1:0-773 GCF_001515625.1 Sinocyclocheilus rhinocerous
ATTGAAATTAATATTTCATATAACTTTTTTTTGTATTTCTGACCTCAAACCTTTGAACAGTAGTGTATAAAAATAGCATTTACTAAAAAAAAATCTCTTTGAAGACCTGAAAATCTGAAGGCCAAGTGCAATGTATTTGTTAATTATTTATTTTTCTCTCTCTTTCTATTTGTGACAGGCTTTTTCTCAATAGTGTGGTTTCTGCTGTCCTGGGGATTGTTTTGGTTGTAGTTATTGCTAGTTATGTTTTTATAGAGTTCTTTTTGGACCCATCGAAACTTCGTTCCGACAAGCACTTTCAACAGGGTAAGAGGTGTTTTGTGGTCATCTTTGAATGCACTGAAAAGTTGGTCACACTACACACAACAAAACACACATTTTCACAGATGTGTCCACATGTTAGAGCTCTAATCTTCTGTATTTCTTTTTCTGTCTGCAGTAAGGAATGAGTCTGTGGTGTGGTTTGTGTTTCTACCAGTGGCTCCAGTCACCACAACTGGTCCAGCCATTCCCGCTCTAGCAGGAGTCACCATTGCTCTGGGCCTACTGTCTGCACTTTTGCTGGGACACTTACTCTGCTTCCACATGTACCTCAGTGAGTACACTCCTTACACTACCTACAAGATTTCTAAAAATGATTTTGTCACCAGGGCTTTTTTTATTTTTATTTATTTGTACAGTAAAAACTATAATTTTGTGAAATATTATTACAATTAAAATAACTTTTCTATTTAATATACAGGTGCATCTCAATAAATTAGAATGTCGTGGAA
>NW_015771092.1:0-774 GCF_001515625.1 Sinocyclocheilus rhinocerous
CTTCTAACACTGTGTGTGACAACATTGTGAATTTACTGATTTCCTATTTATCTGCATTTGAAAAACCTTTCAATAATAAAACACCTATGACTTCAAAAGTTGATTGGAGTTCACGTGATTCAGCACAAATAATCATTAACTCAGCTTCAGATTGCAAGTTTATACGCTTAGAGGTTTCCAGCTTAAAATGTATTTTGAAATGTTTTATGGGCTTTTTACCGCATAAACAAGTCATATGCATATCATGCCTTGACTGTAAGACAAACAAAAATAGCTGAACAAAGGGGAAATCCCAGAATTGCAGTTTTCGAGTATCAAATAGGTTTATATTAGCAATGAGGACTTAATGCCTCTTTTGGCAAATCCATCTGTAGAATGTTTAAATCTTTGGCGATAACAGAAATGAAACAATACTTCACATTAAAAAAAAAAGTAAAGTTCATCATATGACTTCTTATGTGGAAAAGAGGAAATTAATAGCAAAAAGCCAGCTGCTATTTTCCCATACATTGAAAGTGAATGGTGACCACAGCGGTCAGAGAAAAAAATTTTAAATTTCAGCCTGTTGCCCTCACAAAACTATCATATGGCTTCAGACGATTTGTAATATAGTGCTTGAGTCACATGAACCTTTATTATGAAGAATCAATGGTACCGTTGGAGCTTGAAATCCCTTGGTCACCATCCACTTTCATTATACTTTATGAAAAGAATATAGCATGAAAATTCGTCAAAACATTTCCTGTTCTATTTCACAGAAGAAATGAAGTCATC
>NW_015771093.1:0-774 GCF_001515625.1 Sinocyclocheilus rhinocerous
AAGGTACCTTGTTGAGAAGATCCTCTCCAGCTTGGCATCGGGTGGCAATCAGGGAGGCCCTTCAAACCAGCGTGCTAAACGGGACCTGAGCGCTGTGGCCAACATGGAGCAATCTGGAGGACCCGCCCTAAAACGCTCCCGCCGGTCCCTGGACTCCGCCCCTGGCCCCTCCCCCCAGGTCGAGGCATCGCTACTGAGGGTGAAACGGCTCGATGGCGACGTGGACGACGACGAGGTCGCAGGGCAGAGCAACAGAACACCACACGTCGGCCTGCAGAGAATGAAGCGCATAGACACTGACCTGCCGCCCCCCAAAAAACACAGCCGCAAGCGCAGAGCCCTGACCTACGACCCCGCTCTGATCGCACAGCACATCCTGCAGTACCTGCCAGCCTAAAGAGTACGAGAAAGTGAGAGGAATAACAAGGAAACGTTTGGGGGAAAATAGAGGGAAATCTAGACAGACAGAGGGACTGCAACATTTCACTTGCTTACAGATACGCCAGCGCTCATTGTCATCTGCCTAAATCTAATCAAGGCCTGCTTGCCGAGGTACTTTGATATGATGTTGCTCTGTTTCAATGTTATACTATAATAAATCCCACACACATAACAGCTTATTGAATATGCTTTTTGTTTATCTTCTTTCTGGCTACATTATACAATATGGAAGGCCTTTTCTGCCAAAAAATTATAAAGGTAATTGCAACTTTTTTTCTCAAAATTTTGAGATCATATCTCACACTTTTTTTCTCGGATTTATGAATTTATATC
>NW_015771094.1:0-774 GCF_001515625.1 Sinocyclocheilus rhinocerous
TGTATTACAGCTCTGTGAGCAGTACATCGCTCAATCCGGCACTCAGCCGTGGGGTGGAAAGAAGAGAAACGTCCGCCTTTGCAGCCTCATGACAAACGGCAGGGGGATCATAAGAGCGCCGTCCTCTGCCAGTGTCCAGCTGCATGTGGGTTTGTGTGTTTTAAAGAGATGACTCCAGCTGTTTCAGTATCTACTTAATGGGATAATACAGGGCCCATCTGTTGAGCTGTCAATCAAAAGAACACTGATTTAAGTGTAAGGGCTAAACAGAGCTCAGTTAAGACAGACAGAGAGAAGATATAGGTGATCAAAGAGAGGAGAAGAGACGGGAGGATGCTGATGGAAATGTTCAGTTATAGATAAGAAAATAAAAGGGAAAAAATGAGGATGGCATAAAAGTGTTTTGAAATACTCTTCATAATTTACCACAAAATCTTGCAGTAAGAGTGTTGAGAGTCTGTTTGTTGCAGTGGCAACTGTTTGGATTAAAAATATGAAAAACTATATTATATCAATTCTGTTTGTCCTGATTTATCATAGTATTAAAAAAACTTGAATACATTCATGTTGACATTGAAAATATTAATATTTAAAATAAATTGTGAAAATGTTTATATACATGTATTCTGGTTTGTTTTTTGAGAGAGAGAAATTAATATTTTTATTTAGCTTGGATGCATTAGATTCAAAGTGACAATAAAGAAATTATAATATAATGTTACAAAAGAACATTTCAAATAAATTCTGTTCTTTTGAACTTTCCATTCATCAAAG
>NW_015771095.1:0-774 GCF_001515625.1 Sinocyclocheilus rhinocerous
GCTCATTTGATACCCGTTGGCATCTCCTCTGCATCCATATTAAATTGAATGTAAGTAGTCAGGCGAACAGCGTGTGCTCTGTGTGGCAGGACGGGAATACGAAAATCAATAGAGCTCATCTAGCATTTGCGGAGCTATAAAAGGTCAGTGTTAAAGAGCACGGATGAAAGTGGGTTAATAGCATGAGCAGCACTGGTGAGGCTCTGGGTGTGGCTAACATAAAGGGGAGGAGCCACTTAAGTGATAAATTAAAAGGTAATTGTGACTTTCTATCTGACAATTCTGACTTCTTTTCTCAGAATTGTGAGTTTATGTCTCACAATTCAGACTTGTTTTTCTGAGAAAACCTGATATAAACTGTAAAACAAAAGTTGGAATTACCTAGTATTCATTCTGAGCCCTTATGATGGATCACAGAAGACTTCTTGCATAGCAACAGTCTCACTTTATACCTAAAGAATCCCTTGAGAAGCGCAATTAACCCAATATGGTAATTAAATGTACATATTTCTCAATATATCAACACATTGAAAAATAAGCCACACGTTGGTAACATCACTAATGAACATCAATTAAAGTAGGGCTGAAAAAACTGAATGCAAGTTGGAGCCAAAGCCATCTACAACAGCCTTCACACTGTATCCCAGAATGCCAAGAGTAAACCCCAAGGTATCGTATCAGTGGCAATAACTTTAATTAACATGATCCATTTCTGTGCTTTCCTGTGCTTAGGGGTCTTACAGTGCAATCCTGACCACCAGCAGATGCAATCAT
>NW_015771096.1:0-774 GCF_001515625.1 Sinocyclocheilus rhinocerous
ATTGTCTCACTCTCACTGAAAAACGGTCTTAAATGTTGTTTTTGGTATGGTTATTGTTCCAGTATTTGTGCTTTGTTCCATTTTGTTCTCCCTCATAAACTAGGGATTTACGAACGCTTTTCGAAACACTAAGATCGAATCATTAAAAATATCAGCTCAAAAGAACGATTCATTTGTGAACCATGACTTTGATCGTCTGACCGACGGTCAAACTTGCTTTTGAAAGACGATTAACTCTCCTCGGTCTAATCTATAGTTACTCTGAACTTTCATAGCGCGCCTCTATATTTGAATATCTTTGAATAAAAGGAAAAATGCTCTATAATTACACCCATGACAGAAAGAGGGCGGGATGGAGAGAGAGTTGAACACTCTGGTTTTAATCTCTTTATAACACCCACCAACTAACTCTCACAGACCACCCACCTCTGCTCCATGACTCACTATGGACACGCCATCCAGCCAAAGGCTCATAAAGCACACATGAACTTACACACACACACTTAGACAGACTCTCTTTGTTTACACAAATCATAACAGTGCATGATTAAAATTCACAGACCATTTTTAGTATCCTGAAGGTGTCTTTGAAGAAAAGAGATTCACATTGTTAGATGACAGAACATAAGAGCCATCTTTAGAAATATCTTTATAAAGATTTAGTAGTATACAAAGTTGGTATTCACATATCAAAACAATCAAATCACTACAAAAGCATCTGATGTTTACACATTTCTGCATTTAGTGGTGCAAACTGAGGCAAATGTTGCTTAA
>NW_015771097.1:0-774 GCF_001515625.1 Sinocyclocheilus rhinocerous
ATATAATTTATAATAATAACATATAACCAAAATATATAAGATAATGAGACATGAAATACATATGAAAACAAGTAGATTTCATATATAAATATATAATTATATATTAAAACAAATAATTTAATCAGTGTTTTGATTAAACTTTTCTAACTTTCCAAATCTATCCATATTTTTCTACTGAGGTTTTAATTAGAGACTGTATTAAAATATCTGTCTCAGCGCAATGATAGGATGCAAAATTAGGTGACTATTGCAGTCTTGTGTGGAAGAAAACTGAATTATAAGCAAAATAAAAGCTCATTAAAATCATGATATGTTCGATATTGATTGATTGACTGATTTATATTTATTTGTTTTTTTGTATACATTGAATGTCATACATATTCCATATATTGTCCAGCCTAAAACTATGAAACATGAGTTCACAACAACACACACATATTCCCTAACTGGCAAGACACCAAGAAAAAAAAACGAGTTTACAAATGTGAAACGGGGAGAAAGCAGCGCCAACGATATCAAACAAACAAGAATAAGATGCACAGAGAGCTGCCGGTGGAAAGAGAGAAAGAGAGGGAACTGATAAGACAGCAGGAGAGAGCGGGGGAAGAAAGCGTAAGGAGGGGACGGTAAATCCTCTCATTTCAGATCGGCCCCTGCACTGCTCCATAACACTCCTGCTCTTCTAATCACATTTATTACTGCCGCTATTTTTGGGGAGGTGTTCGGGATGGGAGAATGAGAGCCGGGATGTTATGCTAGCTGAGGGATCCGTGA
>NW_015771098.1:0-774 GCF_001515625.1 Sinocyclocheilus rhinocerous
ACATTCATTTTTTCTTTGTCTACTACAAGTATTCAGGCTTCACTCGATGAAATATTCTTCCTCCACCATAATTATTTCCTTTTCTCTCATCACTGTGTACAACTTGACACTTACATTACAGCAAACAAAAACCTCTATTTCATTGCCTTGCTATACATTAACAGAATGGGTAAACTGTTATCTCTGTCAAAACATTATAGTACAGTGAATTTAGTGTTTTCAAGGTTATATGCACTATTAGTTGTTCACATTCACATATACTTAAAGGCAAAGAACATGACACAAAGAGAGAGAGAGACAGAATAGTCTCGTATTTTGTATCAGTTCATAAAATGAGGGAATAATGTCTTCATTTATCTTCTGTTTGGGCTGTAAATAACATCATTAATCATTTTTGTTAGATTTCATAAAATACATATTTATTGATTGGTACAAAGGCAATGAAATAAAATATTATCAGTCATGGCTATTTGAAGTTATTCATGTCTAAAGGTGGGGAGTCTGAGCTATTTGATTTGGAGGGGTTTTCTCAGTTGGTTTTGTGATGAACATCCCTCCTGGCAAAATCAAATGATGAATGATTTACTGCAAGAGCACAAGCATGCACACGCACATACACACATGATCGAATACAAACAGTTCAAGTTTCAAAATGCACTTGTACAGAACATCCTTCCTTGTCTTTGAAATTTGTCTTTTTTTATCATGTATATGTATATACATATACATATACATGATAAAAAAGACACATTTCAAAGACAATATATACACATA
>NW_015771099.1:0-774 GCF_001515625.1 Sinocyclocheilus rhinocerous
GGAGACAGATTTCACTTAAACACAATGCTTAATGACTCATTAATGTTGTCAGCCATTGAAAATTGATGAGATAGACATTTTATCCCGATTAGCTCCGTTAATGGGCAAGCCTGTAAAACCAAACTGTCCTTTTAATGATGTGTGCATATTCCTAGGGCCTCTTATTTTTAGATCAATAATGCGTTTTGTAATCCATCAAGATTGACAGCGATCATTAAAATAATAAGGAAAAGTGGGTATTTGATATGAGGCACTCATGGTGGCTGCATCTCATGGAGACTAATTGTCTGAGGCTGAACAAGACAAACTGCTCTAGCAAGCTAAACATCACCACAATGCCAAATCAATGGTGATTCTACACTCTTAAAGGTTCCTATGGAAGGTTTTCACAATGATGCCAAAGAAGAACCATTCATTTCAGAACCATTTTCTCTAATTGTGAAGAACATTTTAATAATCTAAATTCGATTATAAAGAAGCTTTTGTGCAATAGAAAGTTTCCATGGATGTTAAAGGATCCAGAAAGTGTTGTTAACCCTCATGTTCTGTTGAAATCGACTGCTTTTGTTTGGGGTCCTATATACCCTAATTGTGTATGTGTAAAAATAATAATAGTATCGCTGCAAAATTAACCTTATCAAAACTCAGTAGAAATATATTATTGAATAGTTACCTTTTTGTTGTATATCAAAATAGACATGCACATGTCAGAAATGCAACTGGCATCCATTTAAGTATGTTATCTGTTTGGGGTTGACCCTAGCAAAATATAAT
>NW_015771100.1:0-774 GCF_001515625.1 Sinocyclocheilus rhinocerous
CTCTTTTTGACCCCAGCAGAGAGCAATGGACGTTTACTTTCTGCTAGAAACATTTCCATCCGTGTGTCTCCTTTCATATTTTCCACACAGTCCTGAAATCTCCTGCTGTACCGTTACATACATTTCTCCTCAGTTTTACATTGAAAGTGCTGTGTTTTTTTTTTGAATCCTCATGGATCCATGACATGTTGTTTTAGCAAGCGAGAACACGCCACACCACCCTTTCTATATGGTGTTGAAATACTGAAGAAATCCGCTTTCATAAACCATGTGTTTTCATTAAAACTATAGGTTTTACAGTGCTCTTAATGTGAGAATGTGAGAGCAAGCTATAGCTGATATAGCTATACACATATCTCAATGTTTTCAACCTTTCGCTTATATACAGCAAATGTTTTTTATATAAGCATTGGTTTTCATAGACCATATATAAAGTTAGAAAGCATTGCTCTTGACGGCATCTATTATTCTGAAATATTTGAATGCATTAAGAAGAAATATTTGAATATTTAAACTGTCACGCAGATAAAGTTTTGAGTGGTAATCCAAATGAATCACTGAGTCAGAGTTAGGAATTGATTCACAGAAATGGATCAAACATACACTACACTAATATTTGCGGTCCATAAGATTTTTAAACGGTTTTGAAAATTCTGTTATGCTCACCAAGGGTGCATTTACTTGATCAAAAATAGTAATATTTTGAAATATTAATACAATTTAAAATATATCTTTTCTATTTGAATATATTGTAAAATGTAATTTATTTCTGTG
>NW_015771101.1:0-769 GCF_001515625.1 Sinocyclocheilus rhinocerous
TGTGTGTGTGTGTGTGTGTGTGTGTGTCAGTCTTCTATTGTTAAACATCTTTATGAAACAACTTAGAAAGAAATCCACTGCAATGCATGTTCTTTGAGATCTTTTGCTGGCGTTTTAGGTTTGACTGAAACAAATCAAATTCCACTCTGCTTTAGACCTAAATGTGATGTCTTTGATCTTTTGTTGTGAGACTAAAGTCTGCAGAACTCTTGCTCATTTCTTTACATTTTTAGTCTGTTTGGGTATGTCATATGTGAAATCTGATATATAAAGAAATGAATGCACTGTTTTCATATTGCACTTATTAAATTGTTGCCCTGGTCTCGTTAATTTGAAGAAACGGTCCTGATTTATATGTAATGAAAGTCATAGTTGATCACGCACAATCGTAGTGTTGGATTTCTTTAGCAAGAAAATGATTTCAATTCTGTTTGATATTGGGGAATGGAAAGAGAAATCATTTGTGTAAACTTCTATGGACATCATAGTGAATAGGTTGGTGCTCCACAAACATGGGTTGTTGATGCTCTTTTTGTTCGCCCCCATATGAGCTTCCGTTCCAGGTAGATTTTCACAGTTATTTTCTGCTTGTTCACATGCTTGAGGATGTTGTTGCCCAGGGAGACACTCAAAGGTACACAGAGGGCTTGCCCTCAAAACGAGATGGTAACTGGCAAGCAGATGCTGCAAAACTGCTCACCTTGAAGAACAGTTGCAAAAAAGTGCTTTGTGGAGCTTTTAAAAATGTATTTATTTCCAAATAATTATA
>NW_015771102.1:0-774 GCF_001515625.1 Sinocyclocheilus rhinocerous
TGCCTCAACAGGTGACCAGCATCTCTGATAAGGTGGTACAGGTATCCTGTGGAGGAGGGCACACTGTGGCGTTTACAGGTAGGAGAACATATTTTGCTTTGTTATCTTGTTCCACTGTCTTTCCTCATTGAGAAGAATGAATGTTATGCATGTCTGGTACTGCAGAGCACGAGGTGTATTCGTTTGGCCTGGGTCAGTTTGGACAGCTCGGCCACGGCACTTTCATATTTGAGTCACGTTTACCCAGAGTGGTTGAGCATTTCAGGAGGGGCAGAGTTAAGCATGTGGAGTGTGGAGAGAACCATACAGCGCTGATTACTGGTAAGCATGCACTGAAAGCCACCTGACTACATTTATCTGCTCTGATACATTTGACATGATATCATTTCCTCTAAAATATATACCGGTTCTGCTTGTGTATATAAAATCTGATGTGCTGGTTTCAGACAGTGGCCTTTTGTACACCTTTGGTGATGGTCGACATGGAAAGCTGGGGCTGGGAGAAGAGAACTTCACCAACCAGTTCAAACCAACCCTGTGTCCAAGATTCCTAGACTATTATGTACATTCAGTACGTATTACCACCTATCTACCTTTTATGACACAACATACATTTGATTTCTATCAGATGTATCCTTTTTCTGCTTTAGAAACCGTGAAATGGTTTGACAAATACAATTTTCATATCCCTGTTGACTTAATTCCTTTTGAAACCGAAAGTAGAGCTTTTTTGATTTAATTCTCTTGTTGAATTTCTCATTCATTTCTCAAAAA
>NW_015771103.1:0-774 GCF_001515625.1 Sinocyclocheilus rhinocerous
CTACTGTAGTAATTTGGACATTTACTGCAGTAGTCCTGTAGTACTTTTGGAAGTACCTTGGTCCTGTTTAAATACATGGATTTCAGTAGTCTGTGATACCACTGTGTGATACCATGGTACCACTATAGTACTTTTTTGTAAGTGTTACCTTGGTAAATGTCTACAAAAATACTATATTATCATATCACCATGTCATAAAAATATGATATGAGGTACCTTGGATTATAAAGTAAATATTTGGTATAATTCATAGTATCTGAGAATGATAGTCATTGTGCACTAAGGTGTATATAAAAGCACAATGGTATTAACCTCTGATACAACAACTGAATCATTTGTAATTGAGAGCAACAGAGTGGAGCTCTATTGTGATTCATTTGTCATTTACACTTTTGAGCTCAGTGTAATATTTATATAGATTAGATATCACTTTCAGTAGCCATAACTGTTGTTGTCAGACCAGTCACGCATTTGCAAACAGTTGACACCTCTACATGAACACGTCCTAATCCTAGCTGATTGAGTCACAGTGACTGAACCAGTTTGCTCTCACACTGCCCCTCAGGGATTATGCTAATTATTAGCATTAGCATAAATTCTCAACTTCTTCAATCTACATGGAGCCTAATCCGGTGTCGTGAGAAATCTGGTTCTTCCTCGAAATTGGGTCTCCAGTAGGAGCCCAAGTGATAACATTGATTAAAAGAACTTGTAATGAGTACCCTGATTACAATTCCTACAAAATCATGTTATGATATGTGTCGCTTGAACCAC
>NW_015771104.1:0-774 GCF_001515625.1 Sinocyclocheilus rhinocerous
CTGCTTGTTGATTGTTAATTATCCAATTTTTCTTGTCTGTCTGCTGGTATGGATTTAGTGGTTTAGGGCAGAGCTATCTGTTTGTCTTGACCAATGGCAGACAGGGGAAAGGTGTTTGAGAACAATAATCATTTTTCCAATTCTGTTTGGTAACACTAGTAATTTACTCACCCTCTTATCCTTAAACTCACGAGACTTTCGTTCATTTTTGAATCACAAACTAAAATATTTTTAATGAAACCTGAGAAATTTACATCCCACCACTGAAAGTCCATTCCTGCCAAACTTTAACGCTTTAAACAGCGTCAGTCAAGCATGTTTGTTTTTCCATTTACTATATTTGATGTGCTCTATGTACTGTATGTGCATTTATAAATGTTTATATGTGAGGGTGAGTAACTGATGGTAGCATTTTTATTTTGGGGCGAACTAACCGTTTAACCCCCTCACAGTTTTCTTTTTTCTTGTATAATGTACTGTTTTAATGTAACTTTGAAAACTAATTAAAAAAAGCATGTAGAATGCCTTCTAAGGTCAAAACCAGCTCACTGTGGATAAATAAATGAAAAGGGTCAATCACTGTGAAAGAAGCCCTTGAGTGTCTCGGATAGTATCGCAGTAAACCTCTTACGCACACAATCACACACCACTTCACATGGCAAAAGCCGATTCATGGTGCAGAATAGAATGTTGCGAAAAGGCTTTACTCGCACTATTTCAAAGCAAGGATCTCACCACGGCTGTAATTGTTTTTTAACAATGGGCTCGCTTACA
>NW_015771105.1:0-774 GCF_001515625.1 Sinocyclocheilus rhinocerous
CAACTTCTTCAGACGTCCTCGCACTTCTCCACAGTCCTGAAAGAGCTTTAATCATGGCCACAAACGTCCAAGAAAACATATATGAACAAATAGAAGAGACAAACGAAAACATATATGAAAAGCCATATGCGAGCATAAACAACAACCCAGAGCCGAAATATGAGAATCAAGGCGCGAGTATGGAAATTCCAGAGGAACCGCTGTACAGCACGGTCAATCAACCGTCTCCAGACTATATAAATACGAGAGGAACATCTCAAGAGGAAGAAGAACAGCCTTCACCCCCCAGTGAACCAGGAGAGCAGCTCGAAAGCGAGATCATGGTGGCCTCTCTGCCAAATGGAGATGTTTACGGATCTTCATCTTTAGAGGAAACTGGAGACCCTTGTGATGACCAGCCCTCATTGGTCCACGAAGACCTGCTCATGGCTTACAGTCTCCCAGAAGACGGATCTCCAGAACCTGAGGAGGTAGTTGACTACAGCCTGAAGGACGTGGAGAACAGCGCCGTGGAAGAGCCAGCTGCAGTTCCCGACCCGAATCAGCCTAATATTGCGCTTTTTGTCAAGGTAAGGTCTGTGGGTTTATGACGTCTGCATAAAATAACCTGAACTTTTTATTTTATTTTGTTTTATTAAAGAAAGAAGGCTTTAAAGTTGGCATTACGTGAGTCTGAAGGTCAGTTGGGTGTGGTTTGTAACAGCATTCATATTTCTGCCCACCTTTGACCCTTGAAGACAATGTGAAGACAACCTGACACGCCCAGTTTTTTTT
>NW_015771106.1:0-774 GCF_001515625.1 Sinocyclocheilus rhinocerous
CAAGGCATAATTAATGCATTAAAACTACTTTTATAATGCATTACAATAAAGGCTTTAAACTAACACAAGCAGAAAGAAACTTTCTGTTAAAAAGCCAAGCAAATTTTGAGGCTGATGCCCCAATTTCAAAATCAAAATAGCCAAAAATATCAGTCAATTAATCATATTGCTTGATAAACTGGTCTGTGACTAATAAAGATTCCACCCACCTTCTAACCTACTAAATAATTCAGAGCTGAGCATAACTACAAAAATGCACATTCACAATAGAAATGTTCATGTCTGCACGCTGACAATAGGCTAATTGTTCAAAATTCTATTTCAGAACTCGTTTGTATTCATTTTGTTGATGAAGACCTAAAACTTGCATTTGTAAAATAAACTTTGAAGCCATATATCAGTGTACAGACATTTACTCACTTATATCCACTCATTTAAAAGCGGTCGTGTTTGACTGCAGTATATGGGCTGTTATCGTTGGTTTTAACATCTTAACACCAACACATAAGAAACACAGGGGCTAGTTGTCACATGAGGAAGTTGTCATAAGGCTATTTCTTAGGAATTAGAGGAACGAGAGCAATGGTTTAGTATGTTGGTGTCACAAATCTAGTTTAGTTATATTTGTAAATTAGGACACGTTTAATGAACTGTCCTTGAAACTGGGGTCATAATATTTCACTAAAATTAAAACCATTAAACAATGTTACTTGGAATACATTAAAAGGTAACTTAAAATAAAATATAAAAAGCATATAAAGTTATTTTATTTCC
>NW_015771107.1:0-774 GCF_001515625.1 Sinocyclocheilus rhinocerous
CATTTTCTGGAAAAGTATAATTGGTTCTACTGTATTCCCAATATTCCTATGCAGAGGTTCAGGCTTTAAAGACAGCTTGTTTAGGTACTGCAGCGTGAGAGATGCCTCCTCAGCATTTCTCCTAATCCTGTAGTTGGGCTCAAGGTTTTCTAGGTTCTGGGGCACGTTGACAAACATAACTCCAATATCAGGTGAGATCATATTCTTTGTCCAGTCACTGTTAGCTGTGGATTCCTGTGACTGTTCCTCCTCAAGTTCGGCTATTTTGCGCTGCAGCATGCTATTGATACCAGGAAGGTTGTCATCTCCAATGTGTGTAAGGAGAACAGAATCCACTCTGTCCAGATGTCGTACCAGCTTCCAAAAACATGATTTTCTATCAGATCCACCATTAATCAGCATGTTGAAGCCGTTAACCGCAAACAGTGCTGAATCACCCCGTCCACCAGGGAAAATATAACAGCATGGTTTGGATAATTTTAGGAACCCCCCTGAAGTTGGGGGTTCAAGCATGTCAAATGGGGATGGGATTTCTACAGATTCTGACAGGTACTCTGTGAATTCAGAAAGACCTTCCATTTCTGGAAGGATGGTTGGGGAGTTTAGCTTCATATGAATGAAGTCCTGCAAGTTGTGTTTGTCCAGGTTTGAATTTTTCCAGTCACCATGCTCCGGACAGAAAATAGTTAAATTGGCTTTGTTGGCTGGATGTATGGTGCTCAGAAGCTCTCCAATCTGTGAGTCAAATGAATTGAAACATTTCACTAAACATTT
>NW_015771108.1:0-774 GCF_001515625.1 Sinocyclocheilus rhinocerous
TGCAATGTGTCTAAACATATGCGGTCATGAGGAGGTCACTAGACGTGCTGCTGCGCCGCAATGATTAATGTCATCTTCTCTATAGAGAAATGGCATTCGTAGATTAACGTTTTCTGTACAATATGGTGAGTGGTTCAACTAGGCATGTTCTATTGGCATAGAATATCATTTCTAGTGTGCTAAATCCTGTTGAAAAATTAAAGACTGACTTTTAAATCCTTGCAAAATCGGAGAACTTTAGCTTAACAGAAACAAAGAACTTCAATTACTTTTTGACTATTAGTTTGACTATTAGATAAAATGCAATGAAAACGTTAGAAATAAAACATGAAACTATCCTTGCAAAACTGGACAGCTTTAGCTTAAGAGAAACAAAGAGGAAAGTTCAATCACTTTCAGACAATCATGCATAAAGATAAAACGCAATGAAAACATTAGAAATAAAATATGAAATATGCTTTTCAACATAAATGCAAATAAAACTTCTAGACATATATAGTAGCAGGTATCGTTTTATTTTTGACCTTTTATCTTTCTTGAATGTACAGAATACAGAAGTATGCAAAATGTGGCACAGGTGCGAGGAAGTTATTAAGTTAAACTGAAATCACTGCCAACATGGTAACTTTATATAAACTGTACCACGTGTGAATTGTATTCCTATTTCAGGTTTTCTAATATTATATATTTTTTAATAGTTGACTGAATTCACGTTTCATGACACTGGTCCACTTTACATTTACATTTACATTTAGTCATTTAGCAGACGCTTTT
>NW_015771109.1:0-773 GCF_001515625.1 Sinocyclocheilus rhinocerous
GCGTCTGCTAAATGACTAAAAGTAAAAGTAAAGTAAAAAGTAAATGACTAAAAGTAAAGTAAAGTAAAAGTAATATGGACCTAACTGTATATACACTAGCTATTCCAGGTGTGACAAAAAGACCCTGTTCTTAAACCTCAAAATTACATTACTGTTCAAAAGTTTTGGAACCAGTATGATTTTTTTAAAGAAATTAATACTTTTACTTGGCTAGGATGCATTGAATTGACCAAAAGCAACACTAAAGACTTTTACATTGTAAATGCGAGAAAAAAAATACAAATCATATTTTAAATAAATGCTGTTCTTTTGTACTTTCTATACACCAAAGCATTCTGAAAAAAAGGTATTATGGTTTCCACAAAAATATTAAGCAGCATAACTATTTTCAACATTGATAATAATAATTGCAGCATATTGGAATGATTTCTAAAATCATGTGACACTGAAGACTGGAGTAATGTTTCTGAAAAATGCACAAACACAAGCACATAGCTGTGACGTGAAACTACAGCAGCTTTATAATGCAGACACTGTTTTTATGCAAAGTGATGTTCTCCTAAAAAATCTAATGAGGTTCCTTGCTGCTTGCAAAGGCAGCATCATAACAGAAATGAAACCTCACAGGTGATCTATTTGAAATCCACACAAGTAAAACTATTTCCTCAAAGCTTTGGGGCACATGAGTCAAAAACAAGCTGGGAAACACCATGCTAGACTGCTTACTCACTAATTAACTCTACCTGCATCACAGTGAATGCGTTAGATCCCAC
>NW_015771110.1:0-774 GCF_001515625.1 Sinocyclocheilus rhinocerous
AAAAAAAAATCGTCGTCATTATGACTTGCTTTCTTCTGTGGAGCATAAAAGAAGATATTTTGAGAAATGTCTGTTTTTGTTGTTGTTGTTTTTGGTCCATACTATGTAAGTCAATGGGAACCAAACCAAAAATATCTTCTTTTGTGTCATTAAACAGTTCTGTTTTCACAAAGTCCAAACCCACAGAAGCAGAGAGGGGCATTGCCTTGAGCTGAAGGTGTTTGAGCTCTGTTCCTGAGGCCTGAAGATGCTGCAGCAGATATTGGCTGACATGTACATCGAGCCGGAGCTGCTGGCCGAGCTGAATGAGGAACAGAAACAGATTCTGTTCTTTAAGATGAGAGAAGAGCAGATCCGGAGATGGAGAGAGAGAGAGACGCAGCTGGAGAAGGAGGAAACTGCACGTGTTAAAGTCAAAAAAGGTTTTTAATCTTCACTGTCATTAAGATGTGAATATACTGGGCAGAGGGTCTGTCATAAATATTACCAGAAATGTATGGATTACTGAATTTCACTAAGCTTGTACTTCGTTAAACAAGAATTTTATAAAGATGGTAAATCTGTCCTGAAGAAACGATTGATACTATAGTAAACATGAAATCAGAATTGATGATACTTATTTTTTTATACACACATTTATGGTCTTTATTAATGTTTTGTTGATGAAGTTATTCCAAAGAACAGAAATGTCAAAATATAGTAGCTTGTTCCTCTTCTGAAACCTCCTCCTTTGATATATGTGACCCTGGAGCACAAAACCAGTCATAAGGGTCA
>NW_015771111.1:0-774 GCF_001515625.1 Sinocyclocheilus rhinocerous
CATCATTTGATAAGAAAAATGGAAGAAGCAGAAGGTTGCACTAGAACAGAAGACCTCTGAACATGTTTAGATTAACAATAACTCCTTGGTATTTAATCTTTTATTTTTACATTCCTGTAGAATGTTTTGTCCGATTACTTAAGAATTACATTTTGTGGTGCACAGAACTGAGGAAAGTTTCCATTTAATGGGAATTCGCAGAGCCCCAGTGACACCACATTGCATTATCTCATCTTAAAATCCAGGAAATGACAAATATTACTGAGCTCTTGAATTTAACAATAAACAATATACAGGATTTGGAGGTTCTCTGGAATATGCTCCATTGAGGAGTGGACACCCACCCAGATCCAGCACGTTCCCCACCTCAACCGTGCTGTCAACATCCACCATTTGTTTTCAGCCAAGAACTACTTGGCACTGAAAAGGAAACTATGCTAACACATGTTTGTGTGTGTGTACATAATTAGCTTTAATATGGGAATAAAATTGCTCCCTACAAGCTAAATCTGACAAAACCTTCCTACATCCAAATACATTCTCAACTAGAAACATGATTCATACATAAAATATTGTTCTAAAAATACAAAGGGTGTGTTCCAATTAGCATGCACTTTTAAAAGCATGTCAATACATTACTGTATTTGCCTTTTTGTGGTATAAATAGTGTGAGTAGAATATTCACACTGAAAATTCCAACAAGAAGTGCAATTGAAATACCCAGATGTTGCATTATTTAACCGAGAAGTGTGCAGTGTTGAGTGCTTTAATTAC
>NW_015771112.1:0-774 GCF_001515625.1 Sinocyclocheilus rhinocerous
TCATAAACGTCTGTGATAACATCAAAGCCCAATATTCTCATCTCAGAAATATCCTGCAGACAATATTAACACTCTTTGTCCACTCCGTTTAAACGATTAGTACATTTGGGACGCACCCATAGAAACCTAATTGATCACATCTGGCTGAAAAGATGTCTTTCACTGCCCATCAAGAAAATATGATGTATACTTATGAATGATGATATGGACAACATTGTGATTAGTATTGGCTATAGTCAGAATTGCCCCCTATCATCATGCGTTTACCTTCATATAATTCCAAACCATTTCAAGCTTTTCAAATGCTGTTCATTTTTTACTGTTCATGTTTTAAATTTGAATAATTTTTAAACTACATTTCAATCGATTTCAATTGAAACTGACTAAAATTGAAATTAATATTCATATTTCAGTTCACTGTGCATTACATGAATATAGTAACACAATGGGACCAGAGTGATTATATTGTAGTAGTATACTTTATATACTATAGTATGTTAGTGTCATGTTGTTTTATTTGTTTTATTTACTTATTACATTTTAAAATAATTTTAGGCCTCAAAAGGCTCAGTGGGATTTGTATTGTGGTTGAACACTGCCATCTAAAGATAGGCTGCAATCAAGACCATTGATTCAGGAAGCAGCTTCACTGAGCAAATATACAGATTGATTTGGTAAAAGCCTATACCCAGCCATTACTCACTTAATCAGTCATTTGAATTAATCACATACTGATAAATTAATGACTTTTAGGATTCACATACAAATGCAATT
>NW_015771113.1:0-774 GCF_001515625.1 Sinocyclocheilus rhinocerous
TCAGTTCAACTCTCCATGCCATCATTATCCTTTTGTGATACCGGCGCTTGTACTGACAATTTGATACCTTTTTGGCTTTTTTTGTACTGGCCATTATTTTATCAGTTTACATAATTAAATGTCAGTCCTACTGCAGAAAGACTCTTGTTTCGCTTTCTAACCACATCTTAATGTTATTAGCTCTCTTTTTTTTGTTCTTTGCATGAGAGAGTAATTATACTTATTTATAATATAAGTATAATTGCATAACCTTAAACTGTCTGTCCACTGTATCTTTCCTACCTATGACTTTTTTTTTTTAAAGAATCTACTCCATCTAGGTTATCCATCTGTTTGTATTTGAATCTTCAAAATTTTCCTCCTCTTTTACTGTTTCCGAACTGTTTTATTTTTTATTCCACAGAAGACACAACAAATGCAAATACACGTAAGTATTATTTTTTTGGCTACAGTAATATGGCTTCAAGGGATTTGGAATATAGAGCACAATTTTGATTATAAGATGCCTTTGTGATCAGTTAAATTTTTTTATTAGCTGTTATTAATAGTAGAGTTAACAGGTCATGTTGAATGATAAATATATAGAACACAATTAGTCACACTGTACTGAAATACAGATGTCTGTAAAGAAAGCATTGCTAATTTTCTCTCTTAAACAGCCATATTGGTGTATCCATAAAATCAAACAATCATAATAAATTTTTTTTGGTTGAACTGTTTCATTTAAGACAGGGGTGTCAAACTCCATTCCTGGAGGGCCGGAGCCCTGCAGAG
>NW_015771114.1:0-774 GCF_001515625.1 Sinocyclocheilus rhinocerous
AGGACGCGTCCTGGGAAAATGGCACGTATGGTCACCCTAGTGTAATGTAATTCATTCTCCTCTAATATGTTCTTTCTTGCATGTACTGTATTTTTGCGCAGTTTCCCCTGAGGGACTGATCAATTAAATATCTCTGTCTATGTCTATAGCTACCTCGACATTTTAATTATCATTCCATTCTAGTTTACATGTTTTAGCGTCCAAGTATAATTGTTTCATGCCAGTTGAGTGAGTTTTCATTAACAATATTTACAGTGAGGAAGACTGCAGCAGTGTTTGTAAACCTAAAACGATCTCTTCTCTGGAGAACGACACACTGAGCTTGTTATTGCATCAAGTTGCAGGCAAGTGCCCAGGGCTGGTCCTCAGATGAACAGGCCCCAGGGCAATCAATGGACAATAAGATAATAGGAAGCTAATAGTGCTAGGCTAATAGTTTCTGCCAGAAGACATCTGATAACAAGGGTTTCATTTACAGTTACAGAAGTTAAAATATGGAAGTTTTGTTGTTGTGTAACTTTTCCCCTCTACACTAGACACATGCAGCTATCATGTGGTAGACCTTTATGAACAGAAATGAACAGGTTTTTCAACAGGGAAGGGGGTAGACTTACACACCTGTGTGCAGATGTGACTAATTACCTTGTATGTGTGAGAGTCTGTGGTTTCTTTCTCAGGAGAAAAAAAGGCATTTGGGTGGAGAGAAGTGCGTGTTCCGCTGCTCTGTCACTAGGGCCAGTGCGAGGGGCACTGCAGGGGCGCTGGACAATTACC
>NW_015771115.1:0-774 GCF_001515625.1 Sinocyclocheilus rhinocerous
TTATGTTGTACTTGGTTATAAATGTTTGGTATTTGTCTTTGTTACTCTAAACTAATTTTGTAAAGCATCCTCTGGCTTTGGTAATGTGCTATAAAAATAAGATTTATTATTATTATTCATATGGCATAAAACCATCTGAACCCAGCTGGCACATATAATGCTCTATATACATATTTTTGCACCTCTTCAAATAAATAAATTAAAGCTTTACCGTTTGCTTATGAAGTTTTTGCTTATGGAGTACTCTGTCATGTCATTCCTGAGTAATGGTTTTATTAATCGGGTGTTTATTTTGTGAATATACTGGAGTCCTATCTGTTCTGCATAATTTAAGATGTGCATTGATATGTCCTCAAAATTGTATTTTCTATGCCTTTATGAACACTTTATACTGATAATAGTGTTTAGATTTCTATTGGAATATTAATGAATTAAAAACAGAATTATGCTTTTGGAATGCATAATAATGTTTATTTTATTTTATTTTTTATGTTTATAATGGCATGATGCATTAACCAACTTGATTTTAAATACATTTCATATATGGTCTTGAGGTGGGTTTCGATGATAAAGATCTAGTTTGGGAGGGGACAAATATTTTCTGAACTTGGGGTTTAGTCTGCGCAGAACCTGTGACACACAAAATAATTTTAGCTCTCAGAAACGGACAGACCTCATACAATCACTGCTGCAAAGTAGGTAATGCTGTTCATTTCCAAAACAATTAGCAATATACAGAACATGCATGAACATAGCAAACTGTTTACTTGTTTT
>NW_015771116.1:0-774 GCF_001515625.1 Sinocyclocheilus rhinocerous
TCTTGCCATCTTCCCTTTACCATGTGACTATTATTAGTTCACATACTTAGGCAATTTTGCTGCCACTTTTATGACGCTTTTTCAAAACCCTTTTCTATTTAATACTTTTACTTAGCGAAATGATTAATTAATATTGTATTGTATTATTATTTCCTGTTTCTTGTCATATGATGCAATGCAAAAAGTGAAAAACCAACTGATTTGTCTTTCTGCCTTCTTCCATTTACCACGTGACTATGAACAAAATCATATCTCGCCAATCAGAAACAACTCTGCAGCCAGTATGCCCCTCCCACTTTGTAACATCAGGTTTTGTTGGTTTCTGCTCTACCAATTTAATTTCTTTGCCACACTGCCATCTTCTGGCCATATGCTGCATGTTCATCGATAATATTATATCCCGTTTGTTACTTTCCTGTATTAATACGTGTGTAGTATATTTATTAATTAAATTTTCTGTTCATTCATAATTCATTTAATTACGACATAATATAAAATCGCTCTCTTTCGATTAAATAAATGAAAATAAATATTAATATGGATTTTAATTAAATGATAGTTAATTTCCATATAAATAAAAAAACTGTAAATAAATAAATCAAACTATTTGCTGGAGCCGGCCCTTTCTTTTCCCCACTTTTTATTTAACTGACATGTTCACCAAACTGTCAGATCACGCTCACACTCTGACTCTCTCTCTTCACAGCAGGTCTAAAGTAACCCAAAGTGTTGAAGGAAGGTGTGAATTACAGTTGACTGTGTATGTGCTGAGGG
>NW_015771117.1:0-773 GCF_001515625.1 Sinocyclocheilus rhinocerous
ATTACTCCAGTCCTCAGTGTCACATGATCCTTCAGAAATCATTCGAATATAATAATTTGATGCTCAAGAAATATTTTTCCCCCCCAGCATTCTTTGATGAATAGAAAGGTCAAAATAACAGCATTTATTTGAAATAAAATTTTTGATCAATTTAATGAATCCTTGCTGCATAAATGTATTTCTTTAAATATGTATATATCCAGAATTGAATTTCTTTGTATTAAAATATTAAATAAAAATTAAATTGCTCAACTCTGACATGTACGCAAAATAATTCCAGCTACTGCGAATATTCCCCACTCCCAGCACTGTCCATTAAGTACGGTTTGGTGGTTTAATCATGGCTGGTATCATTCTGTTCATGTATGCCATGCAAAGTGTGTCTGACAGGGAGCATTAGGTGTCTATGCAGGTGTCTTCTGAATAGACAGCAAATTCACACCTCGCTGGAGAGCAAATGAGGCCCACCTTCATCGAATCACCGCTAGCATAAGCACCTGACGCAACGTTTTTTTCCCAATGCTCTGTCGTTCCAGATCACAGTTTCCTGTCATCTTGTGGCGAGAGAGTCTGCGGAAGCAACAATGGAGGGTTTCTGTACTTCTGCGGCGTTAAAGATGCCCCGTCGCCACAGGAAGTCGAGCGTAGCTGGCGGCTGAAATAAATGATGCTGCGGCTTACCTGTCGGGAAGAGTGATTCGGCGCGTCGGACTGTTGCATTCGGCGCGGTGACAGGCAGGCCCATCATGCTCTAGTAATGGGGTCAAACAGGA
>NW_015771118.1:0-774 GCF_001515625.1 Sinocyclocheilus rhinocerous
AATCAACATGGGCCATGCGTGAAAATGGGATCGGCTCATAATTTGACAGGAAGATGTCAAGAAGGTCTGTATAGACTGCAGGTGGCACATTTCTTGGGAACTCGATAAATCCAAATGACGACACGATTTTCTTGGTGGACAACAGTACAATTTAGAGCAAAAGCAGCTTTTTCCCTACTTACAATAGGATCGCCTTGTGTTGATTGAATGCTTGATCAAGCTCCTGTAAACCAAAACATGAAGCTGTATACGCACCTCTTTGTGTGCGGGGTCCACGTTCTCAGGCAGCTCTCCAGACAGTTTGTTTATCAGCATTTCTGGTGCATATTGTGAGATGGTTTTACTCTCCGCACCATTGGATCCCTGTCATGAGAAATTACAATTTGAAGCAAATCTTTGATGCAAATGTTGACTGAAATGTGTATTATATGCAAGGGTACAAAGGATCATACAGAATCAACTTTAGTGGGTAATGTAATCTCCCCTAACTCCTCCTTCAGCTGCTCATAGGTTTTGCCACCCTAGTACAAGGATAAAAGCCGTGTGTGAATTACAGCAAAACGAGTTTTGTTCATCAGCAGAGAATGACTCCTTAAATAGTAGGCCTGTAAATCTCTTTCAGAATGTTTATACAATACAAATCCAACCTACGCTCCATTTTGTCGCGTCCCAGGCCGTGAACCACCCAGTAAAGGTAGGAGGCTCAAAGCCCTGCTTCACCATTATCACAGGTGTGTCAGGGTCCCGGGATCCAGGATGAGTCCGCAGGTATTC
>NW_015771119.1:0-775 GCF_001515625.1 Sinocyclocheilus rhinocerous
AAAAAAAACAGCATAAATTAATGTTTCAAATAATCTTGAACCATTATAATCTTATAGCCTAGTTAATGATCGTAATAGACATGAGTATAAAGTGTAATCAAGCAAGCTGGCTTTTTATAGTAATTTGGTGTCTGTTTTGGTGCTGGCAGAGAATCTGGGTCCCTGCTGATTCTGTAAAGCCTGACATCAGCGGCTGCTCTGTAATGAGCTCATCTAATCGCAGAGGTTCAGTCCGTGTTTTACACATTGCCAGAGAACAACAACGCCGTTTTAATTCGGTGAATATTCTTCAGGACTCTCTCTCATTTCTCTTCAACGACTTAAAAAGGACGTACAGATACAAAAAAGTCGTCCAAAAGCTGCAGTAGATTTAGAAACAGATAAAGTAGTTAAACATGCGATTAAAACATTATTTTGTAATCGACGGATAGAGTTATGCAGCGGGGAAGAGCCGGCGAGGATTTCCAGTCAGGAATCACCGGACTCGCGTCAGTGGAAGCGCGTGTCAGAGCTCAGGAGACGCACAGATCCGCGTCCGTCAGAACCGCACCTGATCTGAGGCAACACGCGAACATAAAGGTAAACGAGTCTTATCTTAGTATATACTCTAATAATCTCTGATGTGTATCTGAACGCAGCCTTATGCATAATTTACTGGCAAATATCGTACTGTATTCATTTTAAAAAAGCATATGGAAGTCTCGGTTCATTTTGTCTTAACGTTTGATATTAACCGTTAACTTAACGTTGTGTTTTGCTCATAAGAATAACGTCA
>NW_015771120.1:0-775 GCF_001515625.1 Sinocyclocheilus rhinocerous
AAAAAAAAAAAAAATGCATTCACAACATGAGTGATTTTGAGTCCTTTACCTCAAGGCAGATGTGCTTCACCTCTGGAGTGACAGGCTTCACCGGGCTCCAGCCAGACATCGCTGCAGTGCTAATGATTAAAGTCTGGATGAAATATAAATGTTATCAGGCAGTCTGACTCGCTGATTGATACTGATCCACTATTTATGCTGTCAAGATCACATGACCTGAGTTGTCATTGGAACGCCACACGATCACATGAAAGTTGCCAAAATAAGTTGTACATTACAGTGGACAATTCCATGGAACTGATAACGATTATTTCACAGCTGATTTCCCACTGAGCTTTTGTTTAATTTGAGAAACACTCAGCATACTCTGCTTCTCACTGGAATTTTATCATCACAAATGGATGATAAAAAGTGATTAACCCAGCTAAAGGAATGTTATTTGTCACTTGTGTAAATATAAGTTTTAATGCACTCCATGTGTAAAATGTGAAATGAAATGGTCATTCTGGTACCTTTAACACTTTAGAGCTAATAAAAGAGGTGCTTTCAGAAGTCGCAGATCCTTGTTTTTAAGCCTCTCATTAAAAAAAACACAACTTGATCTTCGAGAATTAGTTAACTACAGACCCATCGCGGATCTCGCTTTTTTTTGTCAAGAATACTAGAAAAGGATTTAGGATTTAGACTATAATAGTACCGAGACTGCTCTCATCAGAGTTACAAATGACCGGCTCTTATCATCCGATCATGGTTGTATCTCTCTATTAGTGCTACT
>NW_015771121.1:0-775 GCF_001515625.1 Sinocyclocheilus rhinocerous
AAAAACCTCATGTTTATTTATTAGGAATGAATTAGGCAGGATATGAGTACTGTGTGTCTAATTCAAACTCAATAAATAAACATAAAAAATGTTAAATAATAAAGAAATGCTACATCTTTTTTCAGTACTGTTATAATGTCAGTCTTGATGACACTGTTTGCTCGTCAATGCGGTGATCTTTACGAAGTGAGAGTTTGTCTCGGACTTTCTGTATTTAAGCCCCTCGGGGGGCACGTCCTCATTAGTGCCACTGAACTTTATCACACTTCATGCTTTAATTACGTTCCTCATGAATTATTCCTCTGTGTTTCAGCACCATGATCTAAATATGAATGCGGGTCGAGTCCGGAAGAGGAGCAGGGATAAACATGAATTAAAATCATAAGAGGACAGAGAGTGTTGGTGGGCTTGTTTGTGATGTGGGCAGAGGGTTTCTAATGGGTATGTGCTGTTTGGTGGGGAACGGCCGTGTAAATGTTTAATGAGGATTCTGGTTCTGGAGCATTTCCTGTACTCTAGCTACCGTGATGTTTCGGCTCTGACTTTTTCAGGTGGCACACGGATCTACGGCATAGGGAGGAGAAACTCATGTTTAGTCCTCGAATATAACATGGAAGATGCATAGAGCATATCATATAGTACATATGAACAAAAAAACAAAACAAACAAAAAATATATGTAATATCTATATATCTGTGCCAACATACTGTACTTTACACATTTTACACATTTCTCCAGTTCCCTGTGTGGATATACCCTGTGTTTTTGGATTTAT
>NW_015771122.1:0-775 GCF_001515625.1 Sinocyclocheilus rhinocerous
GGTCGTCTCCCGTCTCAGGTATTTCCCATAGCTGTCCTCTCCGTCTAGGTCGAAGGAGATGCTCTTGCCGATGCCCTCCAGCACCCGCGCCGCGTCCTCGATGTGCCGCTTGATGATGATAAAATCGTCCCGGATCACCGAGTCCTGGTCCTCGTCCAAGGTGCATTTGCGATTGTCGGTCATTTTGAACAGCATCTGACATTTCTCGGGATCGTCGTTTTCTTCATAGTTGCCGTCCGGCACGAAATAATGATGAAAAGTGCCGTTGGACATCTCCGGGTGCAGGGGTCCCGAGAAGAAAGCACCTCCGACACGCGATGAGACCAGACAGGCTATCAGTAGGAACAGAGGGGAAGCCATCATACTCATCATCCCACCTATGCCTTATCACAGTCAGTTGTACCTTCAGCTCTGCTGTTCAAACTTTAGACAAGCCCTCCTGCTCCAGCCCCACGCATGTCCAGAGCGTGAAATGCCGAGCAATCCCGACACGAAAACAGCTAAACCACACAGAATCGTCTGCGGTTTGAGATTGCAAATTTCCTGTCCGCTTTCCTGCCTGTGTTTTTGGCTAAATCAACAGGAGTGAGCCACATAGACCCTCGCCGCGTCCTTGCTTGTGGCTGTTTCAACATCTGGAGCGTTCAGACTCTGCGCTAGGTTTAGATAATAACCCCGGTCAGACTCTCAAATTACAAGCCCGTCACCCCTTCACTTAAAAGGCTGCACACATTACTATGGGATGATATTAGACTCTAAATGATTAATAGATGCA
>NW_015771123.1:0-775 GCF_001515625.1 Sinocyclocheilus rhinocerous
TAAAGTGTCGTGGGGAACTGATGGATTGCACAGAGAATGCAAGGGCTTTGTGAAAGGCAGCAGTATCATTTACAGGGCTGTACCCGCAGGGAATGGGAGAAGTAATGAGTGACGGCAGAAAGTCTAATGGTGGGCAGTTCATTCAGCCACTGGGGAAATGGAAGAGAGGGGGAGAATTAGATGAGTTTGCCGGTGCTCTGATGATCTCTGCGGACATGCACGGGAGTGGGAAGAAATGATAGATTTAAAGATAGGCCAGCGGTGTGATTAACTCAGCGGTGAGTCTGAGCAAAGTGCGTGAGAGACAATGTAAGTGGCAATGCCTGGGGAAGAAAGAAAGCACAATGGGGAGCACAAAAGGCGACTGGAGAAAAGAGAAAGCAAGGGATACGGAGCGAAAATCAGACAAATAAGATGATAAGGAGGAGAGAGAGAGAAAAGCAGCGAGCGGACGGCTGAGATCGAAGTAAAGAATCATACGGACTGCGTGATGTGGAGGGAGGACGCTGAAAAGAGGAAAACACAGGCTGGTGAATGCACACATATGCTCAAACCCAGAGATATGAGTGAGAGACACTCATCCGTCAAAAGAGGAAGGAGGGGCCAAAGCCACCAGACAATAACAGAGACTCAAGTGTCGGTGGGTTTCAATAAATCAGCGAGGGATCGTCAGGGTAACAAAGATGACATTTGAAAGAAACAGAAAAAAACACTCAAACACAGGATGTGAAGCATGTTGAGTGCTTTGAAGTATGAAAATTCTGAGAATCAAGAG
>NW_015771124.1:0-775 GCF_001515625.1 Sinocyclocheilus rhinocerous
GCACTCACTCTCCGTCCCTTCGTTCAACACCAAGCGATGGATACTCTTTTCAAGCTGGGCCCGTCCTGACAGTTCAGCGCGTGCCCAAGCAAACTACCACTGTGATAGTGGACCCACACATTTACAAAAAGAGCATTTCTCCTCTCCTCATTATCACGAATGTCAGTTCCCCACCACCATGCGGCGAACTACCATTCGAAAAGTTAGAGCCTCTTTCCATCCAGCTGCAGGCTTGGAAAGCCATCCCGGATACGCCAAGCTGGCTTCTAAAAACCATAGAATGTGGTTACTTTCACTCGCAGGCCGCCTTGCTTCAGAGGTAATATTCACACTTCGGTACAGGACAACAAAGCTCGCGTTCTTCAGTCCAAAGTACAGACATTGCTTGCAAAAGGAGCCATAGAAGTGGCTCCTCTAGCGAACCGAGATTTAGGCTTCTACAGCCACTACTTCCTCGTTCCCAAGAAAGATGGCGGGCTCAGACCTATTCTCGATATCAGACATCTTAATTGCTCGCTCATGCAACGGCAGTTCAAGATGTTAACTTTGAAACAGTTCCTCGTGCAAGTATGTCCCGAGTTCTGTTTTCTGTCTGTGGATCTGAAAGACGCATACTTTCATAATCCAATTAGCCCCCCATCACAGACCGTTCTTATTCGCCTTCGAGGGAGTGGCCTAACAATACACAGTCCTGCCATTTGGGCTGTCCCTTGCCCTTCGCACTTTTACGAAGTACATGGACGTGGCTCTTTCCCCTCTGAGACAGATGGGAATC
>NW_015771125.1:0-774 GCF_001515625.1 Sinocyclocheilus rhinocerous
TAGTTTTTATAAATTTTTATTTCAGTTTTAGTTTTAGTTATTTTACGTAAACTAATTAAAAACGATAAATGTTGCCTTGGAAACTAACTGAAATAAAATAAGTTTAAATTTTTATATTTTATTTTATTTCAGTTAACAAACACAGACACACACACACACACACACACATAAAAGTAAACTTTTGCCATCAGCAAGATTTTTTAAAATATTATTATACATTATTATTTATATATTTAGCAAGGACACATTAAATTAATAAAAAAATGACAGTAAAGACATTTAAAATGTTGCAAAAGATTTCTATTTAAAATAAATGCTGTTTTTCTAACTTATATTATTTCCTTATAAATTATAACATCAGCACAACAATTTGTGTAAAAAGTTGAATACAAATTGTCTTCAGTTCAAAGCAAGAAAATCTGACATGACCAAATCACAAATGGACAAAAACACTGCAAAATCTTCATTTTACATCACCGCATTTGATGTTTATCCATTTCTCAAAATCCTAAAAAGTTGTTTCTTTCCAGACTTTTCGATATGGCCTCAGACCATTGGAGCCCGCTGTATTTTCTGATTGTTAACCCCAGCACAGCATCATCATGGCTCTCCAAACACAATTGTTTTGCATGGAAGCCTGTTTACAAGTGCTCATGAATAAGTTAGCCCACAGCGGCGGCCGAACATGTGGGGAAGAATCTCTCTCTTGAATCTAAGTAGGTTAAATCCAGTTGCCAAATGGAGTGGATTTGACAAGGCTCCTGCTACCCCAAT
>NW_015771126.1:0-775 GCF_001515625.1 Sinocyclocheilus rhinocerous
AATTTAACCTTTTTTTTTTTTTTGCATGGGCAAGGATCCATAAAAATTCTACTCTTACTCCTGTTTGAATATATATATTCATATATATATATTCTGTAAAATTTCATATAATATATATCGTCTAGATGCTGATTTCCTGCCATTGTTTAATGTTGAATATGAGTCTAAACATACTACTACACTTAAAGCATCGCCATTAAAATTGCAACCAATTCCTCGTCCAATCATTGAGAATATATCATTTATCATTATATTAAATAGTACTGGGCTTTCCAAAGCATGTTGTAGGCCTTTTCCACATCAAAAAATACCCCTACTAACACCTCCTTATTCACTATTGCCTTTCTAATTTCATAATCTAGACATATTATTGAGTCCATTGTATTTCATCATTTTCTAAAGCCATCTGATAAGAGCTTAAAAGGTTGTTCCTCTCTATTACATAATTTAAGCATGTTATTATAATTATTTCCATTACTTTACATAAATTAGATGTTAAAGCAATTGGTCTATAATTTGATGCTATATTGCGTGATCCTTTCCAGGCTTTGCAATTGGAATTATTATTCCATGTTTCCAAGAGGTTGGGAGTTTTCCCAATTCCCATATCTTATTATTATTTTTTTAAATCTAAAATAATGTACAGAGATGCATCTGAAATATGTTTTATCATTTCATATGCACATTTCGTCTTTCCCTGGAGATGTACGTTTCCCCTCTTGTAACACCTGCTTCAAAGATCTGTATCTAATGTGCACCCAGATGGTACTTTTTG
>NW_015771127.1:0-773 GCF_001515625.1 Sinocyclocheilus rhinocerous
ATGATCCTTCCGAAATCATTCTAATATGCTGATTTGCTGCTCAAGCATTTCCTGTTATTAATGTTGAAAACATTTTTTACAAATATTTTTTTCAAGACTGTGATGAATGGAAAGTTCAAAAGAACAGCATGTATTTGCAATAGAAATCTTTTGTAACATTTTAAATGTCTTGACTGTCACTTTTCAACAATTGTATGTGTCCTGACTGAATAAAAATAATAATTTCGTTAAAAAAATCCACTGAACCCAATCTTTTGAGCTGTAGTGGTATATTACAAAAACGAGTATAATGGAGGAAAAATGTCAAGCCAATTTTGTTAGGCTGATTTAATGTGAAGCACTTTCAGAATCGGTCTGTTAGGAAATTATACTAACTTTAGGAAATGATATGTATTGAGTTACATATAAATGACTACTTCCAAATTGAATTTAATGTGTCTTATTTTCATGCTTCAATTTAATGGATCCTTAATATGAAATGATATGCTTTTATGCATATGAAATACAAAAAGATTTGTTTTTCTTTGCTGGAAAAAGCGAACAATGATATTCTACACAACCTGGACGTTGCTGTCGAATTTCCATGTGTGTCATATATGTGATATTTCTAATATATACTGTACATAATACATGGTTTAGTGGCTCCTCCATTAAAATGTGACAAGACTTTTCAGAGTTTTTCTGTTACCGTGACAACTGCCTCCTGTTACCGTGGATACTATGCTGTATCTCTCGCCCTCTTTCTCAGCTCGTCAGCTCGTCAGGACCGAGTC
>NW_015771128.1:0-773 GCF_001515625.1 Sinocyclocheilus rhinocerous
GACCCTTATGACTGGTTTTGTGGTCCAGGGTCACATATATAATATTATATATAACTTACTGTAGCAGTGTAGTATCTTTGTATTAAAAGTGTTGTTAAATCAAGTTCTCAGTGACATCTTTAAAAGTTTTGAAAAATATATTTCTGCCCTGAACAATCACACTAAAGCAACAGTTCGTTTGATAATGTTTAACATTCCAAACATCAAGATGGCTGAGAAAATGCAACCTAAGTAACCCTAGTAGAAAAAGTAGATCTATAGCCTTTGTGAGACTGCTGATCTCAAAATCTGTCCCCATTTATTGCCCTCAGTGACTTTATTGCTTTTGTAATGTTAAGGGTTTGAAGATAAGTGTCAAAAATGATTCCAAAAAACAAAACGTCTTAACTAAACAACATAGGTATTTCCACTGATGATGAGCAAACAAAACAGCGAGTTACACACTAACACTAGCACAAACACAACTAATACCGGTCAAATAACTAAATGAACTGAGAGGCTTAAATACACTGAAAAATGTAATGTAAAATATTTAGTTTCTATCGTTATTTGGATGTGCACACCTTTTTGCATTTTTGATACTTTTCAGAAATGACAACCATGTGGAGAATCTAGACCAAAAGGAACAGTCACATGATAACAACACTCCTTCTTTATCTCAAGAGCATACCTCCTTTATCATCAGCTATTGTTTGTTATCATCAGTAGATGCTTTTTTTCCATTGCAGAACTGGTTGGGTTTATTTATGCCCCCCCACCACCACCACCACCAC
>NW_015771129.1:0-775 GCF_001515625.1 Sinocyclocheilus rhinocerous
CTCATGTAGGCGAAACAGTTTGTATCCAGCTTGTGACATTTACCAATCCTATTCCCCATTTCTTTTCTTTGCTATGTAAGTGGAAAAAGGCTTAATATAAAAAGGCACATATTGATCTTATTGAAGACAGTTATGTGACTCTATAGGTTTAAATCCACTTAGTATGTGGCACACTAATGATTTTATAATGAGCATACTAATGAGTTTCCTCATCCCCTCATGGACTTATGTGAATGGGCTGTTCACACACAATCCGTTCCTACTAGGGGAGTATAATATTGATATCATAGTGGTTATCAGCCATTATTCGTTATCAGCCATTATTAGTTTTTTTCTGTGTATTGGTTGATATTTGCATATTTAATTGTACATTGTACAATCTGTGCATTTAGATTGCCTTTCTTGCAGTGTTGTTATTGTTAATTTAAACAAAGCTGAAATAAAATATAAATATTAGATGAAAAACCTAGAAAAAATAGAAATGTTGCCTTTACAACTGACTTAAATTGAAGTGTTAAAATTACTAAAGCTGAAATAAAAATAGATTAAAGCTGAATAGAAATATTTAAAAACTAATGAAAACAAAAGCAAATGTACTAAAAATTCAACTAAAATGAAAATGAAAATGTAACAATAAAAGCTTATCCAAAAAGTATCAAAAAGTACTGTAATAATAGATAACTAACACTAAAATAACACTGCTTTGTCATCATTTAACACTCAATGTTTATAAACACTAATATTTACACTAACACTAATATACACTATAAATGCT
>NW_015771130.1:0-775 GCF_001515625.1 Sinocyclocheilus rhinocerous
ATCATTGGTGGAATGTAAAAATATTTCAAGACACGCATTTCAGACAATTTCAATTCATGCAATATGTCAAAGCTTTAAACCGCGAGGAGAAAAATCAACCTGCGACAATAGTTTAGAAGAAGCCCAGTTTCACGAGAAAACCACCAACTTGGCAACACTTCAACTGGAAACCATTAGGTAATGATTTTAATGGTTAACAGTTGTAATTGTTTGTAATGGTATTTGTAGTGGAAAGTATTAGAAATTCTGTGATGCCTTCTATTGTGTGTGTGTTTTCCCCCCTACGCAGGGTTGTTATAAATTTAGCTTTGCTTGGATATGTTTGTATTAGCTTGAATAGTTTTAATGGAGATGCTTAGCATGTTGTTCTAGGTAGTTTGTGGATATTTACAATACATTATTGCAACATGAATTGCCAGCTGTCATATGCTAAGCAAGTAGGCTAAACTGCAGGCCATCTGGAAACAAAAAGAAGGCAAATGTTTAATTTATTCATTTTAGCTTCAGTAATAAAATGCTGTAAATTAGTTAGGATTTTAGCACTTCCCAAAGTCAATTGCTTTTTGAAAGCGTTGTTGGTTAAATGCCTGAAATAATGTCTGTGGTTAGCACAAACTCAAGATATTTTCATGTTTTATTTTTCACCAATAAAATACATCAGTAACCCCTTTTAATTTTTTTAAGCTTTTACTTGTCTTGAAAAAGCAGTTGATAATAACAAGTGGCTAAATGGGACTACAAAGTTTGTCTGGGCAACCCGATCTAATGAAAGTGC
>NW_015771131.1:0-771 GCF_001515625.1 Sinocyclocheilus rhinocerous
TTATTTAATTGTATAAAATAATTACAAAAAATATAAACAAAAAATAAATTATATATCAGCCCTCAAAGCTAATATGTGAGCTTTGGTAAATGTTATAGAAGAGTAGACTAACCTGTAGTTTATTTAATTATTTTGTGTGCAAAATTTTGTTAAACAGTAAAGAAAAGATGTTGCCTGTGCATAAACAGGTGATTTCTTTCTTACTGTGACCGTACATGTAGTTCTTCAGCTGATTTGTTGGTTCTTAGTCCTGTGATGTCCGCAATCCTCTGATTGATGCGAGCAACATTCTCATCCTCTTACAGAAAAACAATGAAAACAACAACAACAAAACATTTTCAGAACAATTTACAATAAGGTTCAATTTGTCAACATTAGTATCATGAATTAACAATGTACACTAAGAAATACACATGAACAAACAAATGTACTTTTACAGCACTTTTTATTCTAGACTATTGTTAATTCATATAAAAGCTAGTTGTATACGTAATCTGTAAATGCAAGCTGTATAAATTAATGTATATATTTATATAAATATATATGATGGGTATGATGGATGGATATACAGCATATGAATTATGACTGAATTATTTCTTTAACATGATGTTTTGTTGAATGTAATGTATATTTTTGGATGATCCTTCAAATTAGGTTATCACCTTTGAGAAACACGGATGTTTGAGACTGTGCCCTGTCCAGTCTGAGACCTAGAAAGCTAGACCACAAGAAATTAAACATTAAATATATATATATATATATATATATATA
>NW_015771132.1:0-775 GCF_001515625.1 Sinocyclocheilus rhinocerous
ATTCTGAGCTTAGATTTTAACAGCAGATGGCGCTCTAATCTATTTATCCGCACACTCAAATGCTCATGAAGAAGAGGGCTTTCACCTCGGCTCAGAATGCTTTTATAACCGCGAGATTCATGTAAACGCAGCCCACTGTGAACACCCTTGTAATTCGCTTCAACCTTATCGAATTTAATGAATGATTATTTTAGGTTGAAGTGTGTGTAAGGATTTAGAAACGAGCAGAGTACGGCTGTACAGCATGCAGCGCCATCTGCTGTTCAAAACTAAGCTCAGACTCGACTCGAGAAAGAATCACGATGCATTCGGAAAATCTCAGACTCATTTCTCGATTCGAGATGCATCGATTTCTTTTCCCAGCCCTGACAGACGCATGCAGAAGCTTCTGTGTTTAACAAATTTGATTTGATTTATGTGTGTTAAATAATATATAATGGTACGAATACAATATGTAATACAATATGATGCCAATACATATTAAATGTAAATATGAAAAAGGAAAATGAAATTTAGGATTTTATTCACATATAAACACATATAGAGCATAGACGCACACAGAAGCTTCTGTTTACCGAATGTGATTCGCTCTATTTATGTGTGTTTAATAATGTATAATGATATGATATGGAATACAATATAATAATGAAAATATATGTTAAATATGAAGAATGAAAATGAAGAAATGCTGCTGAAAATAATGTAACAACTCAAATAAAATAAGCTGAAATACTAAAATTACTAAAACTAAAACTGAAATAAAATAAATTAAAGC
>NW_015771133.1:0-774 GCF_001515625.1 Sinocyclocheilus rhinocerous
AAAAAAAAAAAACACCATTCAGTTTATAGTGCATGGGTGGTGCAGTCAAGCTGATTTTTCTGATCTGAGTTTACTAAGGTCAAACAGACTTTCTTTTACAGAGGATAAGAAAGAAACAAATGAACATCTAAAAGTAGGGTATCAATGATAGCCACAAGTTGTTGTTTTTTTTAATATATGAAACAAATTTGACATTTCCAAAACAACCTGATTCATTTAATTTATACTTTTTTATTTTATTTTTTAAACAGTCTTTAATCAAAACAGTTTTCTTTAAAACATTAATAAACAAATACAAATGTATGCCTGGCTGGATATATGTCATTTAAATTCTACAAGATCTAGGGCTGGGTATTGATGTTGATTTTCTGTTCACAAACTATATTTGACTCCAATTTGACGTGGATTCATTCGGCCTGTTTAAGTTGCATAAACTTCATTTTTAAGTGTGCAGAAATAGAAATGGAAGGACAAGATGAGCATTGCATTGCAGTATACAGTATTTGCAATATGATCTATTGTGTACTGCTTTTTTTTGGCAATTACAGCTCATCCATGCATATTCCAAAACATTGTCATATAGGGCACATATGCATACTCCAAAAGTAGTATTAGTATGGTTGAATGCTGTTGTGAACATAAGCTCTGTCATGTCCATATAACTAGTTTGAGACAATGTAAGACCATGCTGTTATGAATTAATTTGATGACCCATGATTGGCTTATTACATTGCTTTAAAGGGGTCATATGATGCGATTTCAAGTTTTCCTTTC
>NW_015771134.1:0-775 GCF_001515625.1 Sinocyclocheilus rhinocerous
ATAAAGATCTGTTGAAAGTTATATTTTCAAACTTTGAAGCTACTGCAGAATATTGTGTGCTTTAGAGAACATATGACGTATTATGTTCCCTTCAAATCATTCCTTACATATTCTTTACTTGGTCTTGAAAAGGTCTATTGAATTTACCTTCACAAAACCCCGGATTAAGCTCTAGTAACATTACTAGATAACATGAGGCTCTATGAACAACCTTGCATTGTAGAAGCCCCTGCAAAGATTTAGTTTTTCAGGTCTATTATCAATATTGAGGTCTTGGGATCAGCTGGAGCACAAATTGTTCAAAATAAAAGGGGGAACAGAGGAAAGGAATATACAGTATGGGGGTAACAGCAGAGTGAATCAAAGTTCTTTAAAGTAGCTAAATATAGTGCTTTTATTTTGTCTTCAGGTCACCAACAAAATGGCATGTGCTACACCTCGAGCTAAAGCAGACTGCATCTTGGGACACGGCAGCCCATGGCTATGTCTTACAGAAAGTGTCTCGCTTTTTGCCATGGTTAAACACATTCATGCGAACACAGTGAAAGAGGAAAGAATGAATATACAGTATACGATTTTGTTTTAGTTTACATTCCCACTGTGTACACAGAGCAGGTTCTTATGGTATTGCACACAACAAATTAGAAACATTAGAAAAAGTTGGAGTACATGGGGGGGTATTCCAGAAAACAAGGTTAACTTACTGTCATATGTACCCTGAACTTACTGAGGGTATGTCTGTTCCAAAACACCTGTGAAGAGTTAGTTCAATCAA
>NW_015771135.1:0-774 GCF_001515625.1 Sinocyclocheilus rhinocerous
GCATTGATAATAATAAGAAATGTTTCTTGAGCACCAAATCAGCAAGTTAGAATGGTTTCTGAAGAATCATGTGACACTGAAGACACCGGAGTAATGACTGCTAAAAATTCAGCATTTCCGTCACAGGAGTAAATTAAATTTCAAAAAATTTGAAAAAATTAAAATGGTAATATATCACAATAAAACTGTTTTTATGCATTTTTTTAAAATCAAATTAATGCACAAAATTCCAAACTATTGTACCAACTGACTAACTGACTATCTGTCAGACTCAAAATTGGTGTAATTCTTTCTTTATCCTTTCAGGGCTTGTCGTATAAAATTTCCTTTAATGCATATCTTCACTGAGAAAAAGACTTACACTCAATAAACAGACATGATGTTGATGTTGGTATCACATAAACAGTCCTGGACCAGCAAGGAAATTCATTACTTCTGTCTCATATTTCAGATTTATTTGACGAGACAAAAAAAAAAAAACTGAAATATGGCACCTTTGCATCTGGTTCAGATCCAAGCATGACAATAGCTTGTCAAATCCTCAGAAATTCGCTCGTCAGTAACAGTACCAGCAACAAAACAATACCTCAATGGCACTTTCGAATATATATAGTCAGCAAGGTCATAAACTCATTAAGATGGAAGTCACTGGAGACCCACAATCGAACCCCTCTGATTCTCCAAAAGCTATGTAAATGAACCTATGATAGAAAATCCCATAGCAGGATACTGGCCTTACCTGCGATGGTGGTGAGTTTGAGCAGGTATCCATCC
>NW_015771136.1:0-773 GCF_001515625.1 Sinocyclocheilus rhinocerous
AAGAGAAAGGAATAATTGAAATCGCATCATATGACCCCTTTAACAAACCCAAAGAAAAAAAGCCTATGTTTGAGGGTTAAAGCTAAACTCTGCAAGTGTATAGGTCTCTACAACATGTAGCCAAAAAAGAAAACATGTAGCCTATATATTTTAATATTTTGTGTTAAACTTAAAATGTATAGTTTTACAAAGTGTTTAAATTACATATTAATAAAACAATAACTAGTGCAAAAAAGCCTACACATTTTCGAGATGTCTTCAGGAAATGTCACACGAAAATGGTCACATGGTAACAAGACTGATCTGGGGCAAAACATTCTGTACCGTCATTGCCACATGTGGCTTTGCTGATAGGATTTGCTGACAGGAGGCCAGCAGTGCCAGCTTAAAATGCTGCTATATGGATGCTTTAAGGACAGCAAGCCAAATTTGTGCACACTTACACTATTTATAATAATTTATCAAGCTTCCAGTTCCCTCCGCTGATTTAGGGTTTCGGCAAGAGAGAGAAATATGGTGTGCTAACACAGATTTTTGCCTACGTTGAAAGGTTGTCAAACCCTGAATCTAACCAAATATGACTTACAGGAATGTGGCTGATCAATTCAGTGAGCACCATATCTTTTTAGAGTATGTAGTGTGAAATTCAGCTTACTGGCACTGAGGCAGCATGGAAGATGTCCCTGGATGTGGCAATGGTTGAGTCAGACCAGTAGGTTTGTCCATACATAACTGTCTGGTTCAGCTCAGCTACCAAATCTAACCTCAGAAGA
>NW_015771137.1:0-775 GCF_001515625.1 Sinocyclocheilus rhinocerous
ATTATTTTAAAGGGGGGTGATTCTTTTCTATACCCACTGTATAAAAGAACAATAACATGGGTAGTCAAACATAAAGCTGTCATTTATAAGGAAACTGAAACACTCTGATGTCGTTTCATTTATGTCTGAAATCCTTTATTATCCCCATCAGTACAAATGTTGCTCAAAACACATGGGCTATAGAGACCCCCTCTGGAAGAGGAGGTGTTGGGGACTGTCAGTGCTGGTCACTTGTCAAACTCAATTTAAATCTCCAGATCCAGCTGGATGCATTGTAAAAGAACATTTAAGTTCTCTCCCTGTCCCTCACCCTGATCATACAGATGTGCTTCCCCTCCTGTCATCATTTATGCAGTCACCTTCCTTCCGCCCGGGGGCCAAGCAGACGATTTATTTAGTAGCTTGTGTATTCTTGCTACTATCCAGTTTCATAATGAATGTTATAACAAATTTGGGTTGCATACAGTGGTCAAAATCTGCATCTTTTTATATTCAATGTCTCAATTTGTTGTCGGTTAGAAAACCAATAAGAGTATAGAATCTAAAGCAGCCTGTGAAAAACATGTTCAGGTCATATTACATCCCAAAAAATTAACCCTGTTTTATGATCTTTTTTCACTGTAATTAACCTCATTCACATATAAAATTCACATGCAAAAATTACAGAATGCCAACTAGATTGACCAATCAAAACCATGTATTCCAGACTGTTTTTTTATATAAAAATGTTAATTATGAAAATGTCACAATAGAATTGTATTTATTTATGAAATAA
>NW_015771138.1:0-768 GCF_001515625.1 Sinocyclocheilus rhinocerous
ATTTAAGGGGGTCTGAATACTTTCCGTACCCACTGTATATTAAGCTATATTTTAAATATCATCAAAAGTTTGGTAATTTCATATATATTAAGATCAAAATGATCAAAAGACTTTAAGCTATATTGCCCAGTTTTTAAAAGCTATATATTAAAGCTATTTTTCTCCTTAATTTAGAGTAAAGCGACGTTTATTGCTCTTTATGCATTAAATGCAACAGAATTACACCGTGCTAATCTTTAACTCGCAATTAACTGCACAGTTATGCCTTTTGTATTTGCATGAAAGACAGTGGGGTAAACAATGTGTTGAATTTAAAAAGGAAAAAGGGAATTGTTTGCAACTCGTTTACTTGTCTTGTTTAACAATTAGCATAATTAATGGACTAAACTATCCCGATCATTAAACAAGATTTTTAATGGATTACATTTAATGATTTAAAGGCTCTTTTATGGAGTGAAGTAATTACCCAGAATTCACTGTTCAAACACAGAGCACGTTTTCTGCTGCTGGGTGAAGGAGAGATTAAGCATGTTGTGCATTTGAATGAATGGTTTCTGCTGTGAAATTCTAATGTTGATTTTCCATCTAAACAGATGAAACAGGAAGTTGTTCAGTAACATGATGGTTACGTGACCGTTTCAGGTTTGTAATCATACAAATATTAGTCCTAATTCCTCTGACATCTATATTCTATGTTGAGAATGGGAAATCGATGAACAGAAACAGCCGTGCTGCGTGCTGAATAACATCTAGGCTCTGGTGTAATGC
>NW_015771139.1:0-775 GCF_001515625.1 Sinocyclocheilus rhinocerous
GTGTCAATAATAAATCAATAACACAGATGACAAATAAGTAGTCTCAAAAGATAATTTTATCAAGAACACTGGATGAAACTCTGCAGTAATAGACAGCAGTAGGATTATCAGATGCATGAATGAAGTGAGGACACATGAGAGACAGAGTGCTGGTTTCTGGAAGTGTAGTGGTTCGAATCATATGTAACTTACCTTTCATAATGTATTATAGTATTAATAACACTACTGCCTTCTGTAGAGCTGGTTTTTGCTGAATTGAACTCATTTTAATTATTTGTAAAACTTTGCAACATTGACACTGTTACTCAACTAAATTAAAACAACACTGAACTGAGCTGAGCTGAATAATGACACTATTGTGAGACAAGGCTGCTCTGAAACAAATCATCATACCTGAATTCACTGAGATGTGAGCAACACAACAGAAACGGGCCCAAAAGTCCAGACTGATCACAGTGTCTGTGGGTGTGAGTGTGAGTGCACGAACACTTACCCAGAGTTCCCAGCGGTCGTGTTTGTATGCACCGCTCTCACAGGCCCGTGCCGGACCCCGGGACTCAACGTGAGACCTCCTCTGCTGAAGAGCCCATTGGCCAGATTCAGATTCGTCAGCTGTGGGGAGAGAACAATCATCTATTCATACAAAATGATATTCAACACACAAAAAAAGAAAAACAGGTCATGTACAGATATTCCTATATTTCAAATGTTTGTCTAAAACACTGGATATCCAGTGTTGGGGAAAGTTACTTTTAAAGGTAATGCATTACAATAT
>NW_015771140.1:0-775 GCF_001515625.1 Sinocyclocheilus rhinocerous
ATAGCAATAGGATGTGGACTTGTAGTGGACACTATGCAGGGAGGATGTGGCTGTGCTCTCCAGGGCATTAACTTCCTTCTCACAGGGCGCTTCCAGACTCAAACACAGACTAATGAGCCGCCTTGAACCTCTGAGTGGAAGACGAGCTTCAGTGAGAAGTGATGGAGATGGTGAAGGGGTTTATTTTTTGGTTTAAGCACGTCTTGCGGATCCTCCAAACTCAAATTCATTCAGAGACAGTTACCATAGTTCCTCTTGACTTTTCGCACAGACATATATATGCATTTCTGACTGATACAGGAACATTTAAAGAACAAAACCAAGCATAGATGAATATTCTCTAGTGCCATTTTGTAATATAAAATGGGGTTAAATCTCACAAAAACATGTCCATGGTATATTTCACCCCAAATCAAAAGCTGACGTTGTATTTTGCACATGAAGTCTGTTTTTGTGCCATTAAAAATTGTTTATTGTGACACTGATTTAAAGAGAATTAAGCACATTTCCCCCTCAAACTCTCATTGTTAAACTCTCAACTCTCGTTTTTTTCCCCCATTTTGATATATTTTATAATTATAATGTATTGAAGCCTGTTTCCACCCAAGAATAACTGTGACTTTTATCTCACAATTCTGACCTTTACCCCAGAATTCTTAATTTAAATCTCAAAATTCTGACGTTTTTCCTCAGAATTTTTAGTTTACATCTTGCAATTCTGTTTTTTTTTTTTGCCAAAGGGTAAAAACATTTAAAAAGGTAAAAAAAAAAAAAA
>NW_015771141.1:0-775 GCF_001515625.1 Sinocyclocheilus rhinocerous
ACCAAAGGCAAGCACCTCTCCCAGTCCTTCTAATCTTTCTCCTTTTTGCTTTTTCTTCTTCCTGAGCAACAGAGAAGAGCTGAATAGAATAGAACGGGATAGAATGGAATCATGATGAGCAAATAAATGATTCCTCTTAAAGGCAATCAGTTACAGTTGAAATGCGTGCTTAGAAAAAACACGGACATGAACTGAGCTGTATTAAAGCATACATTAAGAAGTAAATTGTGTATGTATAGAGGCGTCTGGTGTACACTCGCATGCGATAAAGACTGTACTCATAATAGTTTTATATAAAAAGTGTTTTAATTATGTATGGTGAGGGTCACACCTTCAATGTATTTCACCACATTGTCCCGCAGTGTTTCTTCTTTTTTGTTGGACAGGTAATTAATTATTGTGTAGACTGCTCTCTAAAAGTAGTATCAGTGTAATTTACATAAAATTCAGAGACAATCATGCTGAACCACGTCAATAGATGGCAGTGCAGTGTCTACCGGGGCAAACTTTTTGTATTCTGATTCAATACAAGTTAAGCTTAATCAGCACTTGACAGCATAATGTGTTGATTACCATGAAAATAGACTTGTTTTCTTAAAAAAAAAATCAAGGTTACAGTGAGACCACTTAATGCACACTTTTATTAATTCTTCTGTTAAAACTTGTGTATTATTTAAAGTTCACCAAAAATGAAAATTTGCTGTTAATTTACTCCCAAGATGTACTTACAATCCAAGATGTAGGTGACTTTTTTTCTTCAGTAGAACAGTAAAGA
>NW_015771142.1:0-775 GCF_001515625.1 Sinocyclocheilus rhinocerous
ATATTTTTTAAATATTTGAAAATGTGCATCATGAAGCCAAATAATTTAAAATTATTTGATTTCATTTATATTTTATTTCAGGGAACACATATTTTACATTCGTCTCTGCTTGTTTTTCTATGCTTTTATCTGCATTCTGGCACCTGCTTTTCCCAATTTATAGCTCCTATCATTTTACAATGCCTGCAAACCAAATGAAAACAATATGATTCAATTATGATTCAGAATATGATTCACAGTTGTTCTTTTCCACAACATATTACCGGTACGTTATTGGTAATAAAATCGGTGCCGCTCTGGTCAGTCACAGTTATAAGCCCATGAGCGTGATCATATTTCATGCTGTAATTAGAATGTTCTGTGTCAAAGGGTTACAGCAATTACCATCCAATCAGCCACTTTAATAATCAATATCAATAAAGTTTGGAACAACCATCCCACTCCCACCCCTCTGGTAAAGCCCCTCTTCCACTTAACATTCCACCCATGGAAATCAACTGGCAATTAATTCCTAATAAGTGTTAGAAAATGCCTAATTGCTTCTCGTGCCCATTCTAGTCAGCTGTAGCGAGAAAATGAGCTTGGTGCTAATGATGCATTGCCTCTCAACAACACGGCACAGTCGCTGGCTTTAGCCACCGTCTTTTAATTAAATAGCGTGTGTAGTGCAACATCTTCTGCCACCACTGGCTCCTCTGCTCCCCACGGGTTTGGGGCCCCTGACAGCATGGTGCTATCCCCCTCTGAGCCAAATTAATTAAAATATGTGGCCTGC
>NW_015771143.1:0-775 GCF_001515625.1 Sinocyclocheilus rhinocerous
CAGTATCACCATACTTCAGCAGTTAAGACAAATGTTTTGTATGGCAAGTTGTCTGAAATGTTACGTTTTAATAAGAAAATGATGCATTATCTAAATAAAAATACACAAATCTACGTACAATTCCAGGAAATAAATGTGAATACTGGATGAAGCCAGGTTCAAAATTGTCTTTCATTTTGTTGACATATTAGAGCTAAAGGTTTTTCTGGAGGGATTTTGGATTTTTCTTTTTATCACTACATAAATCAGAAAATACTGTAAAAAAAATACATTTTCACCATGTTTTTAGGAATAAAATGTTATATAAACCAGTGTGAACAATGTATGAATAAACCCTTCAGAATATACATAGCAATAAAACTCTAAGTTTTGGTGTACGTAAGTGCTGCTGAAGTGGAGGAAAAAACATTTAAAGATATGTTTCGACATTAAAATCTACAGACACAAAAAGATAAAGTGGTATAAAATAAACACTTAAATGTTTATTTTGGATGTTTTACATATTATGGAAGCAAAACAGACCAAAATCTCAAAATTGAGCAAACAATGGTTTTGCCGGTAGTGCTTTGCTTTAAAGAGACGTCCAAATGCTGAGCTGAAGAACATCATCATGTCCATCACAGCAGGTGTGATTGTGTGGCTTTTTTAGATACACGACACACTGAGAAGAGATTATAGAATTAACCAGCTCTAACTGTTCAGAAATTGGCCCTGATCTCACCATCACACTCACACACACACACACACAGACACACACACTCACACACACACACAC
>NW_015771144.1:0-775 GCF_001515625.1 Sinocyclocheilus rhinocerous
ACGATGTACTTAGGCTTACGATGCTTTTGGGAAACGCAGCCCTGGACGTTTTAAATAAACACTGACAAAAACCATATAAGTTTATGGGCTGGACGATATATATAACACTGATACAAGTGATCAGCTGGATTTAGACCAACCTATTTTGTATTTGCAAAATGCGTTCACGGGCAAATTTGCTTTATGTATTTCCTCAGCATCGAAATCAAGCACATATACTGTAAATGTCAGGAAACTCAATTCCTGGCTGCATATCAATATCCATGGACCACTGGATCTTTGATAAGTTGTAAGGAACATTATATCGAGTCCAACAACCTTTAGTTTAAACTGATTATCATTTGTTTTACTCGCGTTTTCTCAGATTCCCTATTAAATACAGTCATGCAGCAGGGATTTTTGCCACTCAGTCCGGCTGAGGGGGCGTGTTCCGGTGAGAAAGTGATCAGTGCATACCCTCTACACAGTAATGTCGATGGGTTGTATTGCTTTTTTGTACTGTTTTTGAGCATTAATCAAAAATAAAAAAATAAATAAAAGCTATGCCAATTAGCATTGCAATATAAATATACATTATGCATATGAAAATACCTAAGATGGCTTGAATAACGCAGATAACTATATACTGTCGTGATCCTGTGCTGATTCTCGTCATGTTTCATCATACAAAACATTTCTTTCTGCACTTTATTCAGCTACAGTGACAGCTGGATGCCTTTGACCATATAAAGGAGTTCCTGGAAAGACATTTGTTTCATTACTCCTGTGAGTCACG
>NW_015771145.1:0-775 GCF_001515625.1 Sinocyclocheilus rhinocerous
ATCTCAAACAACAGAGAGAAACTGAAGGAGCAGATTGCTGCGGTCATTGAAGAAAAAAGATCCAGCCGCTTTAACAATTTTCTGAATAAAGACTCATTTAGACTGAATATAAACTGAATATAGAATAAAAACTGATCTGAATAACAGTAATTTCACAGAAAATAGTGTTGAATTTTTTTTGTCTTTATCATTAATTAAATCAGCATTATTTCTGCTAAATGTGATCTGTGTGGCAGTACAAGAGTATCATGTTTGCATTTTATTTAATATGTTCAAAAAGTTTCTAAATGCTTGACTTTCATTAAGCAAGTACATAATTGCGACATTTTTTTATTAGTTCGAATTGTGGGATACGAACTCAGAATTACGAGAAAAATGTCATAATTGTGAGATAAGAAGTCGCTATTATGTTTTTCATTTTTTTATTCGGTGGAAGAAATAAGCTTCCATAATATATTGAGCTGGGAACATTGCCAGAGATTTAATAATAATAATCTGAAGCTAGTGTTGTGTCATACTGGGCCATTCACACTGAAAGTGGTTTTTGTGTGTGTGCGTGTGTTCATCCGAGATGTTTTTGTTTTACTATATAAACATGGATGTCATTGACGACCACGAACAAGCTGTTTTTGTTAACATGTTAACTAGCTGGTCAGAGCACTCAAAGCCAGCTAATGCAATGAATGATTCCAAGTCGTACAGCAGAGCAAAATCAATATACATGCAAATCAATATACATGTAAAATATCAATATGTATCAGAAGATGAGTATATG
>NW_015771146.1:0-775 GCF_001515625.1 Sinocyclocheilus rhinocerous
GATAATTCCCATTGTCACTAGTCTTCTTCCTCTGCTCCTTTTGTATATTACTACTAAGATTGCTTTACTTCCTGTAATGACATGTTGTCCTTTGAGCAGATAGGGCGTCATGTTAAATCAGATCAGGGTTCGTCTCTTTAACATGCAGGCAAGTTTCATAGGCTTTTAAACTTCTGAATCTTCTGAAGAAAATTGACTTCCTGACATATATTTACACTACCATGTGGGGTCAGTATTTATTGTATTTATTTTTTCATTTTTTTTATTGAGCAAGTATGCATTCATTTAAAAAGTGACATTAGAGACATTTGTAATGATACAACATATTTCTATTTCAAATAAATGCTTTTATTTGAATATTTTCAACATTGATAATAGTAATATTTCTTGAGCAGCAAATCAGCATGTTAGAATGATTTATGTAGGATCATGTGACACTAGCAGTAATGAGGCTAAAAATTCAGCTTTGGCATCACAGGAATAAATTGCATTTTAAAATATTAAAATAAACATATTAAAACAGAAAACTTTTTTTATTGCAATAATCTTTCACAATATTACTGTTTTTGCAGTATTTTTGAGATGTTTCTGTACAAGAGGCTTCTTTTACAAACCTCTTGAGAGACCACCAGCGTTTATCATGCCTATGTGCTTGTTTTTGGTTTTCTGTGTTTCCCCAGATCAGACCGCACACCTCTCGTAGTCGGGATTCGTTACCCTCTCTTATTCAGAAGACAGAAGACACTTATTCCTCCTGAGGTGCATGAATATTAAT
>NW_015771147.1:0-775 GCF_001515625.1 Sinocyclocheilus rhinocerous
TTAAGAAGCGCTTTTTTATAACCTGAATTTGTTACCTAGGAAGGTTTGTCATAAATGTTCAATGTTTATTGACAAAAGCTTGTTTGAAAGTTTTTAAAAGCTTTCAATGTTGTTTTCTATGTAGAATGTTTCAAATCTGTCGGTTAAATTTTTTAATTTTTTAGTTGCTAATTTAAATTTTTTTTTTTGTTTGATTCTAGTTAGCATGCAAATAAAAATGTTCAAAGAACATTTTGTTAACATTATGAAAATGTTTTTTCTAAATGTTTTCGATGTTCAAAATGTCAATTTTTTAAATGTTCGTTCCTGATTATGTGGACATTAAAGACAACATCAAAATTTCAGTTAAGTCCTATACAAACAACATATATCTCTCTATGCGGATGATATATTACTGTTTATTTCGGATCTACAAGCTTCATTATCCCGGATATTGAAGGTATTTGTAAAGTTCCGGGTACAAAATCGATTGGGATAAATCATCTTTGCTTCCACTTAATTGCATGGCTAAAAAAGTTAGACTACCATGTAATGTTCCCATATAAACTTCCATTACTTAGGCATTGTTGTTCAATCATCCCTGCAGGCTATTCCAGATGCCAACTATCTGCAAACTCTAACTAGGGTGGAGCAAGATCTCCAAAGATGGACCTCGATGCCCTTATCACTACATGCCAGACTAGCGAGTGTTAAAATGAATGTTTTGCCACGAATACATTTTCTTAGTTCTATGCAGTGTTAATTTTGACAGCAAATTTTGATTTAGTTTTAGTCA
>NW_015771148.1:0-775 GCF_001515625.1 Sinocyclocheilus rhinocerous
CCGAGATACATGGGTGCTGGTAAGGCTCATGAGGTGAGGGGAATTTGTATAGGTAAACTCTAGCATTCAGGAATAATGGGAGTGTGGCTTTAGTTGTCTTTATAGAAATGAATAATGGAAAGGTCTGTGACGTTTTCAAAGGTAAACTCTAGTTTCTGTGACGTGCCTCTGGCAGTAGTGTGTATACATCTGTAGAAAAGTATAAAAGGTCCACCAAGACCTCGATGGCAGTACTGCAGAACGGCGTGGACATCCTGCTCTGCAGCCATGGGAAAGGTAGGCGCTGACAGTTGTAGCTTCTAGTTAGAGTGATGCTTAATGTTTCGAATTGGTATTTTCACAAGACATTATTTGCTACATTAGGGACATGAGCTTCACCCTAACTTGGAACAACCTGAAGACCATATAGTCTGAAATGAACTTCAAAAGTCAAACTAGATAGAAGAATAGAAGATCATCCATGGAAGTTTAGCCACTACAGCTTTCTATGTTACTTTCACATAAGACTGGATAAAATAAGCATATTCATTCACCACTTCCATAGATTATTCCTCTGTTCCTTGCTAACATACTCTTTCCTTCTGTCGTCAGATCATCTTCTATGAAGGCTCCAACTTCCAGGGGCGCTCCCATGAGTGCTCTGCTGACTGCACTGACACCTTTAGATACTTTAACTGTTGCAACTCCATACGGGTCATGGGGGGTCACTGGGTGGCCTACGAGAAGCCCCACTATATGGGGTATCAGTACGTCCTGGGCCGTGGGGAGTATCCTA
>NW_015771149.1:0-775 GCF_001515625.1 Sinocyclocheilus rhinocerous
CACCATCTTCTCAAATGGCACGACTGCGTGTTTGCGGGGTGTTGGACCACTCATTGAGATTTCCTCTATTTTCTTTTCTTTTCCCCCTCCCTGCTTCGTTCATGAATCTTTCGGTGGTGCAACAGTGCCATCTAGCAGGAAGGAAGTTTCTCGGTCCTCTCCGTTTCATACTTTTCCATCTCTTTTATGGCAGGGGCTGAGGGAAACACAATTCAGTGGGCACAGTGATGGCTTTAAGCTCTCCTCATCAGGAGCCTGGGAATAGAGAGGAGGAGAGAGAGTGTTAGACATTGATGGGGGTGTGGATGAAAGCAGATGGTTGAGGATGCTTTCACAAAGTGCCGCTTTAGAAACGCAGGCTAGATTGCATTTCTTTTTTGCTCGGCTGCTGTAATCCAGCAGGAGAATTTAATACCGAGATGTTCCCCGAGGAGCTAGTGGGAGCCGTGATGCGAGAGAGGAGCAGAGATAGATAGGAAAGCGAGGGGAGGGAGAAATGCAAGAGTGGTTTTGGAGTACAATGAGAGGTGTTTCTCTACAGAGCCCTCTCAGAGGAGATGGAGAGAGAGGTAGAAGAGGAAGAGAGATCCAGAGGTTCACGGCTTTGATGAGTTTGGGGAGAAAATGGTCATTTGTAAATCCTCCGAGCTTTTTCGCTCTGCTCTCGACTGAATAACTGGAAAAGTTGGCCCATTAAAGCAGCCAAATAATTCCATTCCTCTAATGCGGCTTGGGAGCGGTCTATGAAAAATAGTGCAGTTTAGCTGTCTATATG
>NW_015771150.1:0-775 GCF_001515625.1 Sinocyclocheilus rhinocerous
ATGTAATAATGATTGGCAAAACATTCATGCATTTAAGGGTTAAAGAAAATTCTATCATCAATTCGGTCCAGAATTTGGGCATTTGGCCTCCACTATGTAGGCAAAACCTGACCTGACACACACATGCTCTCAGTATACACACAACAAGTGTTCACCACTATCCTTCAAGAGCTTTGGGTAATGGTTGTTTTTGGCCTTGTGCTTTTAGGCACTTTAGTTTTGCCACACACAGCAATGCGTTTATGTGTGTGTGCCTGTGTGCAACAGGACTCTTTCCGCATATCTTCTGCATGGCTGAGAGATTACAGACTGGTTTAACCCTGAGGCAAATGCAACAATCTAGAGATTTTCCCAAAACACATCCACACCAGGCCGACTCCAACATACCCAACCACCTCTCTTAGCAGATAAAAGACATAAACATGCTGCTCTGCCATACAAAATTCTGATGGCAAAATTTTATGATAAATTTAATACTTCAAAGTCTGAAGAAAAACTACACTTTCACTGTGCTATAACAGAGATATTTTGGTATCTTTATGAGTGAGTCACTGAATCAGTCATTCAACCAATTTGTTCAAACACGTTAATTCAATCAGGAACAAAACAAATGACTGTTTCAGTGATTCATTTAAATGATCTGATAAAAAAATAACTTTATTATTCAAATTTATAAGAAAAAGAAAATTTGGCTGATGTCAAAACGGGCAGAATTCAGCTATGATGAGACTTACGCAGTGCTGGGGGAGGAACGTCGATCGGACACTTGGTACAT
>NW_015771151.1:0-775 GCF_001515625.1 Sinocyclocheilus rhinocerous
CACTCAGCATTTAAAACTCGCTAATACCGTCAGTCAGGAAACCACATAAATAAATGACAAGGCAAGTTGTGGAACATCAACAGCATTCACATATGTGGACCCTTGCTGAACTGTATTCTCACAGAGGGTGTTTACTTTAATTTCTAGCTGATGTGGTATATTTAGTACACAGGACTGTTGAATTATACTTAAGGTTTGGATCAGACTTGCTGTTTTTTGAGGCTCCCCTGAACTGTAATTAAATCTCAGGGTGTGTACATTTATGTGTATGCATATGTGCTCATTCGCAGACTCATGGCCCACATAAGCACATATATGTTGTGTAGACACGTACCCATGTGCTCATGCGAGCCACCTGTGCGATTCTGTGATTTGGGCTGTGCCATCAAACTAATGCTGTATAGTCATTATATACGTACATCGCCCCCTGTGGCTGCGGGACACATCAAAATCCAGCACAGTATCTCTCCAATGGCCTCATTTAGCTTCTGTGCCATACTCTCTGATATTTCCCACTTGGGCCAATCAGATAAGTCATACATGGCTTAACCACACAAAAGAGCACTTGGAACCCCAAGCGGATGCTGCACTAGGAAGAAGCATACTGGGATGCTTTAGATGAACACTTTTGAAACCCAGAATGGTATATGTAAAGCTTAGAGGGATTAAACATAAATAGAAAGCATTCTTTTGGGGAAAAGGAGACCATCAAGTCGGGGTTTTATCCACCTTTATTTTGCAATATGACCAATATCCTATCATATTCAAGTGTGTA
>NW_015771152.1:0-775 GCF_001515625.1 Sinocyclocheilus rhinocerous
CCAGAAAGACCAGCAAGACTCAGTGAGTGTGTGTTTGTATGTATAGTGTACACAGAATGTAAATATGCTATCCCACAATGCACTGCACTTGACCTGATATTAACAATTTGAACTCTCAAAAGGCAAGAAATTAGATTAAAAATACGAAACATTTCTTAAATGACTGTATGCCTCGCTGATTAAAAATGCAGTCATGTGACAACTATCAAAGCTTGTTTCTGCCGTGGAATAAATTTTTTTTTTATTGCTTTAGAGTTGCAAAAAGTCAATTGACAAAGTTGTGGTTACTTTATTTTTTTTCCCCATGGTGGAAACAAAAAAACTGAATTACGAGATGTGACCTCAGAATTAAGAGAAAAAATGTCAGAATTCCATGAAGTAAACTCAGAATTCCAAAATGTAAACTTGGAATTCTAAGATGTGAACTGTGAATATATATTGTGAGATGTAAATTTGGAATTACGAGATATAAACTAAGAATTGTGAAGAAAAAGAGTTTATATCCATTTTTTTGAAAAGATTATTATTATTTTTGAAACAAGTCTGAATTTTGATATACATTTTTTTTTTTTTTTTCTGTGGTGGAACCGAGCTTCCATAACATGTTACTGTTTAGTATACAATGCATACTATTCACATACTATTTATAGGCAGTATATTGTGCAGTATATACAGTATGCAGTTATTCCGTTTAGATCACAAGCGGTATCTCTCTCTCTCTGTCTCAGGTGTGTGTGTTAGCTCTTCATCTCTCTAAAGAGTTGTGTCGGGCTGA
>NW_015771153.1:0-775 GCF_001515625.1 Sinocyclocheilus rhinocerous
CCGTCACACCTCCAGAGAGGAACAGCAAAGGCTTCTGGGAGCAGGAATGATAGAGTATCCATCAGTACAGAGCTACACCTCCACACCGGGCTGCAGTCCACCTGCTGAAGACACGGAAAAGACGGCATATGATGGTGAGGATTCAGTGTTAGTTCTGTCCTTGTTGTCTGTTTCTGTGGCATAGCGCTGACAAATGCACACAAATACACAGTGTAAAATGGCTCAATAAAGTGCATCCTAAGTCATTCTAAAATTAGTCCAATTTGGCCAGATGCACATGGCTGGGAATTGGAGTCAAAGTCAGTCAAAAACAGCGAGTGTAATCAAGTCTAGAGGAACATTGTGTTCATTATGTGGTCTGTTCGGGAGCCATCGCTCTCCTGTCTGTTCCCAAAAGCCCATTTTGCTTAATAAAGGTTTCAGTCGATCTCATCGAGTCTGACTCAGACATCTCAACCACTTCAACCAGTCAAATAGAAGAAAAAGTTCCCTCAACTGTCACAAACATCTTCCATTCACAAACACAGCTTGTGACTAATGAGTCACTGAGACTGATTTGTGTATCTGTTGCAAAGACTCGTTGAAAATATTGGAAAGATCAGTTAGGGTAGGCGGGGCTACATTTGGCCACCCCACCCACAACTGCTGCTTCTGTTTTCTTGACAAGAATTGCGTTTATTTAGACACAGAACATCTTTGCGACCACATCAAACGTGAGACTTTTCAGACGTGCACTCCTTCATCTCAGCGCCAGGCGTTTGTCAAACGAGCGCGG